>NC_044033.1:525561720-525761263 GCF_901765095.1 Microcaecilia unicolor
CAATCACCATGACTCAGCCTCTTCTATACTTAAGATGCATTTTTCGTCATTATGAAAACGAAGGATGAGATGAAGAGAAACTGGAATCAGGTAGTAACTGAATTTCATCAGGAGAAACTGTCTGGTTACCTGGAAGAGCAGATCATTCACCAGATCTTCACTTCTGCAAATCAATAACAAAAGCACATTTATTTTACAATAATTGTAATCTGCACAATCTTCAAAGTCCTTGGTGGAGAACGAATAAAATATCCATAATATCAAATCAGAACAGTAATTTCACAAGACAAACAAATCGTTCAAGACAATAAAATGCATTTAAATGAAAAATCCAGATAATCTCCTTCCATGCTACGCCATCCTTAGTTTCAGGCACTGTTTACTCCATAAGCTTGCTGAAATAAAAATGTTTTAAACTGCTTCTTGATTTGTTCCGAGTTTTGTATAGATCCTATATAATAATTCTCACCACCAACGTTCTAATGTCTTGCCTGTATCCGTGGCTCCTTCGGCGTTGCTGAGCTAGGCTCCGTAGCCAGGCTGACGTCACTCACAGCTGATCCCCCCCCCCCCCCCACACACACACACACAAACACACTACCACGCGCAAATCTGGCATCAAACAACACAGCCAAAAAAAAAACAACCTCGTGCCCATCAGCTGTCGCGCTCCCTAACTGTCAGAGCTGCACGCGCTACAAAATGGAGAAACGCCTTCAGCGCACTGTCGGAGACCGCCCGCCTGCTCTCCCTCCATCCACAACTCAGCGACCGGCTGAAGCTCAGCACAAGTAATGGGCAGAGAGAGAGAGGAGTAGGGAAACACGCGGAGCAAGTGGCAGGGAGCGGCGGAGGAGAAGGAGGAGGTGGGTGTGAAGGAAGAAAAAAGCTGTCAGTGAACAGATATACAGCATGCGCCCCTCACCTGTCCCGCGCCCAAACTGTCAGAGCTTTGCGTGCTACAAAACGGAGACCCAGAGAGCAGGATGAGCATTTTGGCAGCCCTTCCCTGCTGAGCTAGAAGAAAGGCTTCAGCGTACTGTCGGAGACCACCCGCCCGCTCTCCCTCCGTATACAACTCGGCGACCGGCAGAAGCACAGCACAGGTAACGGGCAGGCAGGGGGAGGAGTAGGGAAGCCGTGGAGAAAGTGGCAGGGAGCGGCAGAGGAGGAGGAGATGGGGGTGTAGGTGAAAAGGGGGAGAGGAGGGTCGCTGGACATGGGTGGCTTCAGGGGGGGCAGGGGAGAGGAGGGGGGAGAGGGAGGGGGTGAGGGGGTCCTGAGACCAGAGAGGTGGGGGTGGAAGGGGGTCCTCAGACCATAAAGGGGGGGAGAGGGGGGTCCTGAGAGAGGGGGGTCCTGAGAGAGGGGGGTGGGGGCACACACTCACTCACTCACTCTCTGTCTCTCACAAACACTCTCTGACACACTCTCTGTGACACACACTCTATCTCTCTGTCACATACACACAGTCTCACACACACAGACACTCTGTCTCTCACACACTCTGTCTCTCTCTCTCTCTCTCTCTCTCTCTCATTCTCTCTCTGACACACACACTCCATCTCTCACACACACTCTCTCTCTCAAACATACACTCCGAGGAAAACCTTGCTAGCACCCGTTTCATTTCTGACAGAAACAGGCCTTTTTTTACTAGTTGTAAATAAATAGGCAGTGAGTTCCATCAGCTTGAGACCAATAACATAAAAAATTGAAGAACGATATTCTTTCAGTCTTATCCTATGGAAAGAGGGTACTTCTGATAGAGTCAACTTAGCTGATCTCAGTGGTCTGGGCGGTTGATACATATGTACGCTTGCTGAAATTTGTACAGAGACACAATTATTTAACACTTTATTCACCAGAAGCAAAATTTTTAATTTAATTTGCTGGTAAACTAGTAACTAGTGTAGATTTTTCAAGACTGCGGAACTATGAGAATGGCGCAAGCATAAAAATATCCATACCATGTCAGACCAATAGTCCATCTAGCCCAGTATCCTGTTTCCAACAGTGGCCAATCCAGGTCACTAGTGCCCAGCGGAAACACAATTCGTTTGAAGCTGACAATTCAATTGTCTATGAGCAAGTTCTTCCAGGAAAGGTCTTTTTAAAGACCAACCTCATTGATCATTACACCACGTGCTTTTAAATGTCTGCATCAACTGTTCTCCATTGACTGAGACCAACCCAATTGTTGGCGCTAATAGGCTCGTTACTCAATTAAATTGCATGCGTAAATTGGGTATGCGCCTGAATTTGTGCACACGATATTGAGCACCATACACAGAATGTATGATTATCTCCCAGTCGGGAAGAGGTTATATGTGCGCACTTGATGTAAAGAGCTCCTAGCTCTCAGAGAAGGAGTCTGTTCTCTTGAGGCTACAGTAGCAGACTTGGAGGTGCTGAGGAAGACAGAGAGATATACAGAGGAGGCCTACAGGGGCATGGTAGAGAAGTCCCACTTCCAGTCTGGCCGCCCCTGTGCAGACTTGGAGGAGGGAGGTCTCCAAGAAGGACAGCAGCACCCTGGTGTAGGAAGTAATCCTGTAGCCAGGGCCTGCCCACCAGGGGATGCAATATCCTCTCGCACTGAGGATGTGTCTCCAGGAACTTCTACCCAGGAGGGATGGGTTAGGACAGTTGCTGTAGTTGTTGATTTGACCATGTAGATAGCTGGGTGGCTGGTGGCAGGATCGCCTGGTCACTTGCCTGCCTGGTGCATAGGTACTGGATCTCACGCATCACCTAGATAAGATCTTAGACAGTTCTGGAGAGGACCCTGCTGTCTTGGTACATGTGGGTACCAATGACATAGGAAAGTGTGGGAAGGAGGTTCTGGAATCCAAATTTAGGCTCTTAGGTAGAACAGATTCTCCAGGCTAGCATTTTTGGAAATGATCCCCGTTCTACATGCAGGACCGAAGAGGCAGGCAGAGCTCTGCAGTCTCAATGTGTGGTTGAGACGATGGTGCAGGAATGAGAGATTTAGATTTCTTAGGAGCTAGACAACATTCTTGGAAAGGGGGAGCCTGTTCCGAAAGGATGGAATCCACCTTAACTGGGATGGAACTAGGCTGCTAGCGCTAACGTTTAAAAAGGAGATAGAGCAGCTTTTCAACTATTATGGAGGGGGGGGGGGGGGGGGAAGCCGACAGTCGTTCAGGAGCACATGGTTTAGGGTGGAGTATCCTCAAAGGATATTATTGAAGCAGGACATTTAGAGACATTCCCGCCTTCTTTCCTCCTCGAAATGCACCACCTGTTCCTCTGATCCCATCCCCACCAACCTACTCAACACCATCTCCCATACTGTCACACCCTCCATCTGTTGCATCCTTAACCTCTCTCTCTCCACTACAACTGTCCCTGACACCAGCACGCCGTTGTCACATCTCTCCTCAAAAAACCTTCACTTGACCCTACCTGCCCCTCCAACTACCGCCCCATCTCTCTTTTACCCTTCCTCTCCAAAATACTTGAGCGTGCCGTTCACAGCCGCTGCCTTGATTTTCTCTCCTCTCATGCCATCCTCGATCCACTTCAATCCGGTTTTCGCCCTCTGCACTCGACAGAAACGGTACTCTCTAAAGTTTGCAATGACCTGCTCCTGGCCAAATCCAGAGGTCACTACTCCATCCTCATCCTCCTCGATCTTTCCGCCGCGTTTGACACTGTCAATCATGATTTACTTCTTGCCACGCTGTCCTCTTTTGGGTTCCAAGGCTCTGTCCTCTCCTGGTTCTCCTCTTATCTCTCCCACCGCACCTTCAGGGTACACTCCCATGGATCTTCCTCCACTCCCATCCCACTATCTGTTGGAGTTCCCCAGGGATCTGTCCTTGGACCCCTTCTTTTCTCAATCTACACCTCTTCCCTGGGCTCGCTGATCTCGTCTCATGGTTTTCAGTATCATCTTTATGCTGATGACACCCAGCTATACCTCTCCACACCTGACATCACCGCGGAGACCCAGGCCAAGGTATCGGCCTGTTTATCCGACATTGCGGCATGGATGTCCAACCGTCACCTTAAACTGAACATGTCCAAGACCGAGCTCCTCGTCTTTCCTCCTAAACCCACTTCTCCTCTTCCTCCACTCTCTATCTCAGTTGATAACACCCTCATCCTCCCCGTCCCATCTGCCCGCAACCTCGTCGACTCCTCCCTCTCCTTCTCTGCGCATATCCAACAGACTGCCAAGACCTGTCGCTTCTTCCTCTTCAACATCAGCAAAATTCGCCCTTTCCTCTCTGAGCACACCACCAAACTCTCGTCCACGCTCTCATTACCTCTCGCCTTGATTACTGCAACTTACTCCTCACCGGCCTCCCACTCAGCCATCTATCCCCCCTTCAATCCGTTCAGAACGCTGCCGCACGTCTTATATTCCGCCAGAACTGATATACTCATATCACCCCTCTCCTCAAATCACTTCATTGGCTTCCAATCAGATATCGCATACAATTCAAGCTCCTCCTCCTTACCTACAAATGCACTCAGTCTGCGGCTCCTCACTACCTCTCCACCCTCATCTCCCCCTATGTTCCCGCCCGTAACCTCCGCTCACAGGACAAATCCCTTCTCTCAGTACCCTTCTCCACCACTGCCAACTCCAGGCTCCGCTCATTCTGCCTTGCCTCACCCTATGCCTGGAACAATCTTCCTTTACCCATACGCCACGCCCCCTCCCTACCCATCTTCAAATCTCTGCTTAAAACTCACCCCTTCAATGCTGCCTTCGGCGCCTAACCGCTTGAGAACTATAGAATGCCCCAATCTATCCACCCTATCAGATTAACTGCTCACTCGTCCTCTAGATTGTACACTTGTCTTTAGATTGTTCTCTTGTCTTTTAGATTGTAAGCTCTTTGAGCAGGGACTGTCCTTCTTTGTTTAAATTGTACAGCGCTGCGTAACCCTAGTAGCGCTTTAGAAATGTTAGTAGTAGTAGTAGTAGAATCCTAGTAGAGAGGTTAAAATAATGGTGAAAGAAAGCCAGGAGTGTTTAATGGGTGAACAGAGTAAAGGATGCAAATTTATCCCCGTCAACTTCAAAACAGCTTCTAGATGCTAGGAAAAAAACACAATTTGAAGTGTCTATAAACAAATGCTAGAAGCCTAAAATACAAGATGAGAGAGTTGGAGTATATAGCACTAAATGAAGAGGTAGATATAATAGGCATCTCAGAGACCTGCTGGACGGAGGACAATCAATGGGACACTGTTATCAGGGTACAAATTATATCACAATGATAGAATGGATCAAATTGGAAGGGGGGGGGGGGGTTGTGCTATATGTTAAAGTGGGAATTGAATATAACAAAAGAGAGGGAACGAAGTACAAACTAAAGTCCAAACAAAAAAAACAGCACCACGGGCCTTTAAAAATGGAACACAGTTCTCTAATGAATGAGCCTTGACAAAAAGACCCGACACGGGCCGTGTTTCGGTGACTAGCACCTGCGTCAGGGGTCACAGTGATGACGTGGAAAACTTGGGGAATAACTCGAATATATTCCTCTACAATATATTATTCCTTACCCCACATCTCATATAGTAAAAGCTACAAAGCACCAAGGCACTTTCACTTTCTGTATCCAAATGGATGCTTTGTTTGGAAAGTGGGAATTGAGTCATGAATTACTGTCCATTCACCTTCAACAACCTCATAATGAAGGCACAATTGAACATAGAAATATTGTGAGGAAGCAGGATTTAGAAGTATGAATGTAGCATTTTTTACCTGCTGAAGATTGAGGAAGATTTTCTAACGCGGCGTTGTCATCCAAGATAAGTAACACTTTGATTGTTACGATTTATATATTCAATTGTGCCTTCATTTATGAGGTTGTCGAAGGTGAATGGACAGTAATTCATGAAGTGATTTGATGCGGAGTTTTTTTGGAGACCTAAGATTGAAAAGGCACTCATTCTTATTATAAGGCGTGTCCTTTGGAAGGAAGTGTTGCCAGTTATACTGAGGTCTTTTTTTCTCCACATATTTTTCATGTGTTTGAGTCCTTAATCCCCTCTCAACCTTGTACGGTGTGTAGAAATTTGAATGAATTGTGGTGATTTCAATTACTCCAATATTGACTGGATAAATGCTAAATCAGGGAGCGTTAGGGAAGTAAAATTCTTAGATGTAACAAATGCCTGCTACTTGGAGCAACTGGTCCATGAACCGACAAGAGGGGGAGCTATCTTAGATATAGTCCTTAGTGGAATGCAGGGCATGGTACGAAAGGTAATGGTGTTGGATCTGCTGGGAAACAGTGATCATAACATGAAGTCACTAAAGAAACTTACTGTAGCAGCATTCAATTTTTGAAACGGTGACTATGACAAAATGAGGAAAATGGTTGAAAAGAAGCTGAAAAGGTCAACCTCAAAGGTTAGGACTTTAAATCAGGCACGGACGTTGTTTAAAAATACCATCGTGGAAGCCCAGACCAGATGTAGTCCATGTATTAACAAAGGTGAAAAGAAGAGCAAACGACTACCAGCGTGGTTAAAAGGTGAAATGAAAGAGACTATTAGAGCCAAAAAAGCATCCTTCAAAGAATAGGAAATGGATATGAATGAGGAAAATAAAAAGCACTGATAAAGAATGCTATTGAGACAAACATGGGAAGCAACTGCTTGCCCTGGGATTTGTAGTATGGAGTGTTGCTATGATTTGGGTTTCTGCCAGGTACTGGTACCTTGTGACCTGGCTTGGCCACTGTTGGAAACAGGATACTGGGCTAGATGGACCACTGGTCTGACCCAGTAGGGCTACTCTTATGTTCTTATCGTAGTCTGCTATTGAGACAGACATGGGAAGCAACTGCTTGCCCTGGGATTTGTAGTATGGAATGTTGCTACTCTTTGAGATTCTGCATGGAATCTCGTCACTCTTTAGGATTCCAGAATCTTGTTATTCTTTGGGGTTCTACATGGAATGTTGCCATGATTTGGGTTTCTGCCAGGTACTTGTGACCTGGCTTGGCCACTGTTTGGAAAACAGGATACTGGGCTAGATGGACCATTGGTCTGCCCCAGTATGGCTACTCTTATGTTCTTATATAAAAAGGAATATGAAGAAAAACTTACCGTGGAGAGAAAAACTCATACTAACACCTTTTTTAGGTACATCCGAAAGAGAAAGTCTGTGAGGGAATGGGATGGTTAGAGCACGAAGGAGCAAAAGGAGCACGTAGGAAGGACGAGGCTACAGCGAAGAGATTGAATTAATTCTTTGCTTCAGTCTTTTTATTATTATTATTATTTTATTTATAAGTTTTACAGCTTTAAACCAAGGATTTACACTTGTACAGAAAAGTGTTGTTTAAGAAAATTATTACTTCTCATAGAAATTCAAGAGATAAAAACATTGTTAAAATTGGAAACACTCAAGTCCACATTATTGAAATCCAAGATTAATGAAAATTATTATTATTATTATTCGTTACATTTGTAGCCGGAGAAAAAAAAACACACAGAGTGTGGAAGTGCACTTGATCCCCACGAAACAAGTATCCCACATTTTCCCACCTTTTGCAGGCTCAATGTGGCTTACATATAACCGTTAACGGTGTTAGCCGGTTACGGTTTGAACAAATACATAGTATGAATGAATACAAAGTGATATTGTGTTATAATGAGGTATATGTATGGTGGGAAACAGTTAGGGGGAACTTAGAGAGGAAAAGGGGGAAGAAGATTCAGGTAATGTTCGTTACGGTCTTTGGTTATATTGTGTCGCAAGTGACCGGTATTTTTATGTTGGGTCAGTGGGGTGTGCTCTTCTGAACAAGTCTGTCTTTAGTGCTTTCCTGAAAATTTAGGTGGTCGAGTGTAGTTTTTACTGCTTTTGGCAATACGTTCCATAGTTGTGCGCTTAGGTAGGAAAAGCTGGTTGCATAGGTGGATTTGTATTTGAGTCCTTTGCTGCTTGGGTAGTGAAGGTTTAGATATGATCGTGCAGATTTTGTGGTGTTTCTGGCTGGCAGGTCAGTGAGGTCTGTCATGTATCCCGGTGCCTCGCCGTAAATAATTTTGTGCACAGTCATGCAGATTTTGAAGGTGATGCGTTCTTCGATTGGTAGCCAGTGCAGTTTTTCTCTGAGTGGTTTGGCGCTGTCAAAACGTGTTTTTCCAAATATAAGCCTGGCTGCTGTGTTTTGGGCGGTCTGAAGTTTCTTTATGATTTGATCCTTGCATCCCGCATAGATTCCATTACCTAAGAATTAAGGTTGGTGATTATCTAGACAAAGGTTATTTATTCTCCTAATGGTCTTTTAGCTGCTATAAAAGCTGATAAATGAGAGGGCTCTGTAAATACATATTTAACTGTGTTATATCTAACAATACATTTACAAGGATACCTTAGGAAGAAAGTTCCCCCCAATCGTCAATTATCAAAAACTGTTTATGTCTTCATTGGGTTTCCCTTGAAACATCAGGAAATAATTGAATTTTGAAGCCTAAGAATAACTTCTCTCTGTTTTTAAAGAACATACGAAATAACCATTGTTTATCGGGCGTTAATTCCACTGTTGATACCAAAGTAGCTGCAGTGGCTAAGTCTGAGTCCGAGGTTTCTAATAAAGCAGAAACATCCAAAGAATTTTGCTGTTGTTGATCCGATACTTTCTTCGGTAAATAATAAGCTTGTGTAAAAGGAGGAAATTTATCTTCTGATATTCCCAATATTTCTTTCAAATAGCATTTCAACATTTCCAAAGTAGAGGAGTTTGGTAGCCGTGTTAGTCCACTCTTAAGGTTATCAATAGAAATCAAACAAAATAAAAGATGGAAAAGAAAATAAGATGATACCTTTTTTATTGGACATAACTTAATACATTTCTTGATTAGCTTTCGAAGGTTGCCCTTCTTCCTCAGATCGGAAATAAGCAAATGTGCTAGCTGACAGTGTATATAAGTGAAAACATTCAAGCATTACTATGACAGTAAAATAGATACCATTGGAGATTCTACATGGAATGTTGCTACTCTTTGAGATTCTACATGGAATGTTGCTACTATTGGAGATTCTACATGGAATGTTGCTACTATTGGACATTCTACATGGAATGTTGCTATTCCACTAGCAACATTCCATGTAGAAGGCTGCGCAGGCTTCTGTTTCTGTGAGTCTGACGTCCTGCACGTACGTGCAGGACGTCAGACTCACAGAAGCAGAAGCCTGCGTGGCCACATTGGTGATCTACAAGGGCCGACTTCTACATGGAATGTTGCTAGTGGAATAGCAACATTCCATGTAGAATCTATAGAAATCAAACAAAATAAAAGATGGAAAAGAAAATAAGATGATACCTTTTTTATTGGACATAACTTAATACATTTCTTGATTAGCTTTCGAAGGTTGCCCTTCTTCGTCAGATCGGAAATAAGCAAATGTGCTAGCTGACAGTGTATATATATACATTTCCAAAGTGACCCTTGGAAAGTTAATAAAACGACGGTTATTGTTCCTTAAGTAATTTTCATAAGTTTCAGATTTATTCCTCAAATTAGATAAATCCTTCACCATTGAAGTCTGTATATTTTCAATATTTGAGATATTCTTTTCAACTTTTTCCAGTCGCTCAGTTATAGATTTAACTTCAGTCTCAGCTTTACCCACTCTCTGCTCAATATAAGAAAATTTCTGTGTGAGAGTTGTACATAAGTACATAAGTAATGCCACACTGGGAAAAGACCAAGGGTCCATCGAGCCCAGCATCCTGTCCACGACAGCGGCCAATCCAGGCCAAGGGCACCTGGCGAGCTTCCCAAATGTGCAAACATTCTAGGAGTGGCCTAGTGGTTAGGGTGGTGGACTTTGGTCCTGGAGAACGGAAAAACTGAGTTCAATTCCCACTTCAGGCACAGGCAGCTCCTTGTGACTCTGGGGAAGTCACTTAACCCTCCATTGCCCCATGTAAGCCACATTGAGCCTGCCGTAAGTGGGAAAGCATGGGGTATAAATGTAACAAAAAAAAAAAACACTCCTGGAATTGTGGATTTTTCCCAAGTCCATTTAGTAGTGGTTTATGGACTTGTCCTTTAGGAAACTGTCTAACCCCTTTTTAAACTCTGCCAAGCTAACCGCCTTCACCACGTTCTCTGGCAATGAATTCCAGAGTTTAATTATGCGTTGGGTGAAGAATATTTTCTCCGATTTGTTTTAAATTTACTACACTGTAGTTTCATCGCATGCCCCCTAGTCCTAGTATTTTTGGAAAGCGTGAACAGAAGCTTCACATCCACCTGTTCCACTCCACTCATTATTTTATATACCTCTACCATGTCTCCCCTCAGCCGTCTCTTCTCCAAGCTGTATAGCCCTAGCCTCCTTAGTCTTTCTTCATAGGGAAGTCGTCCCATCCCCGCTATCATTTTAGTCGCCCTTCGCTGCACCTTTTCCAGTTCTACTATATCTTTCTTGAGATGTGGCGACCAGAATTGAACACAATACTCAAGGTGCGGTCACACCATGGAGCGATACAACGGCATTATAACATCCTCACACCTGTTTTCCATACCTTTCCTAATAATACCCAACATTCTATTTGCTTTCCTAGCCGCAGCAGCACACTGAGCAGAAGTCTTACCTAATTGAGAAATTAGTACCCATAGAGAATCTAAGGTTACCTCTTCAGGCTTCTTAACTAAAGAATTCGGGTAAAATAACCAACCTTGAATCAGTTGTCCTCTCATGTCAGTAGCACTTTGATCCCCCGCTTCAATCCCAGCAGGCTTGATCTCTCGGGAGGGTACTCCATGTCCTTCTCCTCCAGCCTCACCCCGTTGTAGTAGAGCCTCGCTCGATCTGGAGCCTTGCCTACTTCCTAGCAGCGGCCCCGTCGATTCCAGAAGGGGAGAGCTTGAGCCTCGCAGTTGCGAGGGAGGAGCTCTGTAGTCATGGCTCAGCGTCATCTCAAGCCCAGAGGACACCAAAAGCTCCACTCTCAAGCCAGCGTCTTCTATGGGACCACTCCCGACTTCTCCTCCAGCCCCCAGAGTCCTCACATGTCGATCCATAGGACCTACGATTGGGGACTCTGGCAGCGGGGTGGGGGTGGGGCTTGGACCGTTGCTCTACCCCGTCGTTTAGGCATAATTATGAAAGTAAGAAGGAGGACTGCTGCTACTTCTCAGGTATGTGCAGCCATCTTGGATCCTCGCTTCAGTCTTTACAGAAGAACATGTAAGAGATCCACCTCTATTGAAAATGGTTTTTAAGAATAACAATGCAGAGGAACTGAAAGAAATCTCCGTGAACCTGGAAGATTTACTGAGCCAAATTGACAAGTTAAAGAATGATAAATCACCTGGACCGGATGGCATACACCTCAGGATACTGATAGAACTCAAACATGAAATTGCTGATCTGTTATTAGTGATCTGTAACCTGTCATTAAAATCATCCATAGTACCTTAAGATTGTAGGTAATGCCAGTTTTTAAAAAGGGTTCCAGGTGTGATCCATTACAAACTGGTAAGCCTGATTTCACTGCTGGGCAAAATAGTGGAAACTATTATAAAGAATAAAATTATGGAACGCATAGACAAACATGGTTTAATGGGACAGAGTCAGCATGGGTTCAGCCGAGGGAAGTTTTGCCTCATCAGTTTGCTTCATTTTTTTTGAAGGCGTGAATAAACATGTGGATAAAGGTGAGCTGGCTGATGTAGTGTGTCTAGATTTTCAGAAAGCTTTTGACAAAGTTCCTCATGAGAAACTCCTGAGAAAAAGAGTCATGGGATAGGAGGCAATGTTCTGTTGTGGATAACCTCCCTAGCACTCCCTGATGTAGCATTTAGCCAATCAATTTTGGAGTAGCCTAGTGGTTAGTGCAGCAGATTTTGATCCTAGGAAACTGGGTTCGAGTTCCACTGCAGCTCCTTGAGACTCTGGGTAAGTCACTTAACCCTCCATTGCCCCAGGTACAAATAAGTACCTGTATATACTATGTAAACCACTTTGAATGTAGTTGCAAAAACCACAGAAGGTGGCATATCAAGTCCCATTTCCCTTTCCCTTATTGGAAAGAAAGCAGAGGGTAGGATTAAATGACCGTTTTTCTCAAAGGAGGAGGGTAAATATTGGAGTTACACAGGGATCTGTACTGGGACAGGTGCTATTTAACATATTTACAAATGATCTGGGAAATGGAACGACGGGCATTTGAGATGACACAAAACTATTCAAAGTTGTCAAAATGCATGTAGATTGTGAAAAATAGAAGGAAGACGTTAGGAAACTGGAAAACTGGGCATCCGAATGGCAGATGAAATTTAATGTGGACAAATGCAAAATGATATACATTGGGAAGAATAATCTGAATCATAGTTATCCGATGGTATGGTCCACTTTAGCTGTCAGTACTCAAGAAAAACATCTAGGTGTCAGTGTAGAGAATACACTGAAATCTTCTGCCCAGTGTGTGGTGGCAACCAAAAAAGCAAACAGGCTGCTAGTACAACCTCATCTTGAGTATTGCGTTCAATTCTGGTTGCCATATACTACTACTACTACTTAACATTTCTAGGGTTACGCAGCGCTGTACAATATAACAGAGAAGGACGGTCCCTGCTCAGAGGAGCTTACAATCTAAAGGACAAAATGTCAAGTTGGTGTAGTCTAGATTTCTGAGTAGAGGTGTGGTGGTTAGGTGCCGAAGGCGACATTGAAGAGGTGGGCTTTGAGCAGTGATTTGAAGATGGGCAGGGAGGGGGCTTGGCATATGGGCTCAGGGAGTTTGTTCCATGCATGAGGTGAGGCGAGGCAGAAAGGGCGGAGCCTGGAGTTGGCGGTGGTGGAGAAGGGTACTGAAAGGACGGATTTGTCTTGAGAGCAGAGGTTACGGGTAGGAACGTAAGGGGAGATGAGGGTAGAGAGGTAAGGAGAGGTTGCAGAGGGGGGATATGATTGAGGTCTATAAAATCCTGAATGATGTAGAAGGGGTACAAGTGAATCGATTTTTCACTCTTTCAAAAAAAATACAAAGACCAGGAGACACTCAATGAAGTTACATAGAAATACTTTAAAAACAAATAGGAGGAAATATTTTTTAATTCAAAGAATAGTTAAAATCTGGAATTCATTGCTGGAGGATGTGGTAATGGCGGTTAGCGTATCTGGGTTTTAAGAAAGTTTGGACAAGTTCCCTGAGTCTGTTATTGAGACAGACATGGGAAGCAACTGTAGTGTGGAATGTTGCTACTCTTTAGGATTCCAGAATCTTGCTATTTTTTGGGGTTCTACATGGAATCTTGTCGCCCTTTAGGATTCCAGAATCTTGCTATTTTTTGGGGTTCTACATGGAATCTTGTCACCCTTTAGGATTCCAGAATCTTGCTACTCTTTGGGGTTCTACATGGAATGTTGCCACGATTTGGGTTTCTGCCAGGTACTTGTGACCTGGCTTGGCAATTGTTTGGAAAACAGGATACTGGGCTAGATGGACTACTTGTTGGACCCAGTAGGGCTACTCTTATGTTCTTATGGAAGATATTCTATCACAATGGAAAGTAGGCATCTAGTGTAACAGGATATCTATACACGCAATATGCAGGGACATGCAAGCATATAGAGCTGGTGTGAATGTTTGCGCCTAAATGCCAAAGATATATGTGTACCCCTAATTCAATTAAAAGTGCTAAAAATCACAATTGAATAATGAGCCAAATAGCACCAAAAATTGGCTATTTAACAAGCAAGTATTGGTGCTAATTGAAACCAATTAACATGTACGCATGTAAATTTAGGTGGAAATTGGAGGGTCATGGGCATTTCATGGTGGAGCATTTATAGAATAAGGGGTCAACACGCATAAATTTAGCTGTGGACATTTTTCTTGGTGCAAATGGAAGCGTCTAAATGTACACATAACTCCTGTGCTTAAACGCTATTCTATAAACCATGCCTTATAGAGTAGTGCTTAAGTCGGGGGAGGTTTCCGCACAGATTTTTTTTAGGCACGATTTATAGACTTCATCCCTAAATGCAGACACCCACTTTACAGAATTTCCCCCATAGTGCTGAGTGGACAATTTCTACATCTAAGGGGTTCTTTTACTACAGTGCGGTAAAAAGTGACTCCCACTAGTTCTGGCGCGTGAAATTTCCATGCGGTAGGCCACTTTCTATCGTGACGGAGAATAGGCCTTTTTTTTTAAATGAAGCGTTAAGGACTAGATTCTAAAAAATTGGCACTGAAAAAAATACGCCTAGGCTTATCCTTTAAAGTAGGCCTAAATTTCCACGCAGTTTATAGAATATTCCGAGCGCCCGTCCGTGTGACTAAATCTAGTCGCAGGCAGTTACACCAAGTAAAACTCGGTGCACATGCTGATGCCTAAACAAGGCGCGGACTGGGTGCATTCTATAACGACGTGCATAGATTTTAGAAATGCGCATGGCCCGCCCATTCCATGCCCCCTTTTCAAATATGCGACTTACAATTTACACCCATCACATTACAGAATACGCTTAGACAGTTGTGTGCGTAAATTCTATTTCATGCCAATGAGCGTGAATAATTGCTTGCTAATTGGCAATTAACGGCGCTGATTGGCTTGATAACTAATTACGTTGCACGCACAAATCCAGAATGTGACCAGATTGGTGCACGCAACTTAAGTCACGCTATATAGAATCCAGGGGTAAATGGCTTATTGCCTGAGCTCTTATAGTCACCTATTTAGCAGGAAGTGAGGGCTCGTGCTAACCCGGAAGTAATTAGGCAGCGTGCACAGAAGAACCGCCTGGTGCCTGGGTGTGCCCTGCAGTAGCGCTGTTTTGTCGTGCAGTAGCGCCTTCTGTCTCGCTGCACCCTACGCCTGGAATAAACTTCCTGAGCCCCTACGTCTTGCCTCTTCCTTGGCTATCTTTAAATCTAGACTGAAAGCCCACCTCTTTAACATTGCTTTTGACTCGTAACCACTCGCCTCCACCTACCCTCCTCTCTTCCTTCCCGTTCACATTAATTGATTTGATTTGCTTACTTTATTTATTTTTTGTCTATTAGATTGTAAGCTCTTTGAGCAGGGACTGTCTTTCTTCTATGTTTGTGCAGCGCTGCGTATGCCTTGTAGCGCTATAGAAATGCTAAATAGTAGTAGTAGTAGTCTCTTGTAACCAGAGCTAATATTGTGATGTCATAATGCCTCAGGCTACCAATAAGAGCCAACCTCATCAGTGATGTCACAATGGCTTGATTGTCCTATACTTGGCTCACTTTTATTACATAGCTCTTTGAGCAGGGACTGTCTTTCTTCTATGTTTGTGCAGCGCTACGTATGCCTTGTAGCACTATAGAAATGCTAAATAGTAATAGTAGTAGTAGTAGCAGTAGCCCTAACGCACCTTCGTAAAAAAGGCCCCTAAATGAGACAGAAAATCTAAAGCACTAAAAACAATTATTTTTTTGTGAGTAATTGTATAAAGCATTTTCCACCTAGAAAACATGTTTCGAACGGCTCTTACAATATTACACGATTGAGGAATACACACATATAAGTAACATAGCGTGACGATTGCGCGCTCTTATACGTTCACCACGCAGAGACATTTCCAGGGGTGTAGTTTAGATGGAGAGTGGGTGGAGCTGTGATATACTTGCCTAATTTATAAAATACGTGAGCACATGCATAGATTACACAAATACATTTGCACCTTTTTTGGAGCAGGTGTAAAATAATGTGCGGGAAATTTGTGTAGTACTGAGGCCAGGACTGGGAACGTGTTTTATAAAGACACATAGGCATATAAAACTGATCTAAAATAGACGCCTTTTTAGACATTCCACCTAGGCAGTTTTTTAAGCTCTGGATCTCATTGCCAGAGGATGTGGGTACAACGGTTCCCGTATCTGGGTTTAAAAATTGTTCGGACAAGTTCCTGGACCGAATTTTAACTACTATCAGAAGACCTCATCTCTGGAACACTTAGAAGATATGCCAAATCCCACTGCAAACTAGACATATGCCCAAATAACCTCATGAAATCAGCTCCTCAACAATTCACAATAGACCTAACAAACCACGTAAACTTCATGCTACAAAACGGACTTTTCCCAAAAGAAAAAGGAAAGATTTTACTCACCCCCATACCCAAAGACACAAAGAAAAGCGCGAGGGAAATAACCAACTACAGACCAGTAGCATCCATACCACTAATAACCAAACTAACCGAAGGAATTGTAACTAAACAACTCACAAACTATCTAAACAAACACTCAATACTACACGATGCCCAATCAGGATTCCGATCGAACCACAGCACGGAAACAGTATTAATTACCCTCATGACTAAATTCAAACAAATGATTGCAACCGGCAACAACATACTCCTCCTACAATTTGACATGTCTAGTGCCTTCGACATGGTAGACCACAGAATCCTAGTACACATACTTGAATACTTTGGCATTGGAGGAAATGTCCTAAACTGGTTCAAGGGGTTCCTAACCCAACGTTCTTACCAAGTCACATCAAATTCAGCCACGTCTGCCGCATGGACACCTGAATGTGGGGTACCACAAGGATCACCTCTCTCACCAACCATCTTCAACCTAATGATGACCCCGTTGGCAAAACTCCTATCAAACCATAACCTCAACCCATATATCTATGCCGATGATGTAACAATATACATCCCTTTCAAACAAGACATCAAAGAAATCTTCAATGAAATCAACCAAAGTCTACGCATCATGAACACCTGGGCAGATGCATTTCGTTTGAAACTAAATGCAGAAAAAACCCAATGCCTGATACTCACCTCCCAATACAACACGAACGAATTCACTGCAATAAATACACCTAACCTAAGCCTTCCAATTTCAGAAACATTAAAAATCCTTGGAGTTACTATCGACCGACACCTAACACTCGAAACCCATGCAAACAACACAACCAAAAAGATGTTCTACTGCATGTGGAAACTGAAAAGAATAAGACCATTCTTCCCAAGATTCGTCTTCCGCAGCCTAGTACAATCCCTCGTACTCAGCCACCTGGATTACTGCAACTCACTGTACGCCGGATGCAAAGAGCAAATCTTGAGGAAACTGCAAACAGCCCAGAATACAGCAGCCAGACTCATCTTTGGAATACCAAAATATGAAAGTGCAAAACCCTTACGAGAGAAGTTACACTGGCTTCCACTCAAGGAACGAATCACGTTCAAAGTATGCACATTAGTCCACAAAATTATTCACGGTGAAGCCCCAGCCTACATGTCTGAATTAATCGACTTACCACCAAGAAACGCTAAGAGATCATCCCAAACCTTCCTCAACCTCCACTTCCCTAATTGCAAGGGCCTGAAATACAAGACGATGCATGCATCAACCTTTACCTACATGAGCACGCAGTACTGGAATGAACTACCGCAGAACCTGAAAATGATCTACGAACAAACCAACTTCCGTAAATCACTAAAGACACATCTTTTTGATAAAATCTACGGAAGAAACCAAAACACATAAAGCTCACACTCACTGTTCAGTTATACATCTATACATCTACTTATGAATTCTTAACCCTAATCTCACTACACCCAAACATTTACTCACAGAAAAATGTGTACCATTTGCTTCATATAATGCCCCTTAATTTCCTGTTGTCTCCTTCCAATGTCTCTATGTTCTTTCAATTGATTTACTCCTTAACGAATTTGATTTTGACTCGTTTAACTCTTCACAATGTAATCCATAACCTGAATTGTAACAAATTGTATTTCCATTACTCATAATGTATTGTAAGCCACACTGAACCTGCAAAAAGGTGGGAAAATGTGAGATACAAATGCAAAAAATAAATAAATAAATAAATAAAAATCCATAGTCTGCTATTGAGAGAGACATGGGGAAGCCACTGCATGCCCTGGGATTGATACCATGGAATGTTGCTACTCTTTGGGATTCCAGAATCTTGCTACTCTTTGGAATTCCAGAATCTTGCTACTCTTTGGGATTCCGGAATCTTGCTGCTCTTTAGGATTCTAGAATCCTGCTACTCTTTGGGATTCCGGAATCTTGCTGCTCTTTAGGATTCTAGAATCCTGCTACTCTTTGGAATTCCGGAATCTTGCTACTCTTTGGAATTCCAGAATCTTGCTACTCTTTGGGATCGAGGAACCTTGCTATATTCTTTAGGATTCTGGAATCTTGCTACTCTTGAATTCCAGAATCTTGCTGCTCTTTGGGATTCTGGAATTTTGCTACTGTTTGGTATTCTGTCAGGTACGTGTGATGTGAATTGGCCCCAGTTAGAAACAGGATACCGGACTAGTAGGGTTATTCTTATCATGACACACAGACATATTTACCTCTTGGACATTTATCTGCTTAATTCACTACTTCTCAATTCCATTCAGTACTTGAACTGGTAATTTTCCTGCATTTATGGGTAACTAGGTATGATGATGTTTCATGTTCAGTCTTTTTTTTCTCTGTTTTTATTATGTTGGATCTGATGTATTAGCTCTCTACTCCTATTAAACTTCTATTCTCTCTTGTATTGGGGATAGGGGAGGAGGTGGGTTATGGGAGGTACATGAAAAATGTACTGGATGTTAACGAGTTATTGTTGTTCAACTGGATTTGTACTCACTAAGAGATTGGTTCCCGTTGTTTCTTTCCATTGTTCCATTGTTCTTCTCCATTGTTCTATTCCCTTAACGACACTTTAACTTTGTTTTCGCATAACCCCTCACAATGTAATCCATAACCCAGTTGTAACAAACTGTATTTCCACCATTCACAATGTATTGTAAGCCACACTGAACCCGCAAATAGGTGGGAAAATGTGGGATACTAATGCAATAAATAAATAAATAAATAAATTGTTTTTGCTTGGGAAGCATGGAGACTAGCTTTATATCACCGTCTCTCTTCGATTCTGTATTTTGTATGTGTGATGCATCCAAATAAAGATGAATATATTTTTTTAATGTTATTTGTTCTAATCTGTGGCACGCACATGTCTCCCACGCTACAGCCCTCTGAGCATTCTGCGCTCACTAACGCCAGTGCCAGTCTGGCACTAATCACCTCTGGCGCCAGCGTTTCGTTTTGAGCATCGGCCCATGGAAGTCTGAAGGCAGCTCTGCAACTGTCTCTCTGCTCAGCTGGATTACCCGGTCAATTGCTTTAACCTCTTTTTAATTTACGTTTATGTTTCATTTACGTATTTATTTCGATTTGTTAATCATCACACCTAAAACATCTCATGGTGATTCCCAACATCAATTAAAATACAAAAATTGCCAATGAATTCTCCCACTGAAACACTTTGAACGCGATATGATGTATTCCCATGTGCTAGTGCTGGATGTCTCTTCTTGCTGTGTCTTTGAATCAGTGGCGTAGCCACAGGTGGGCCTGGGTGGTCCGGGGCCCACCCACTTAGGGCTCAGGCCCACCCAACAGTAGCACACATTTAGTGGTAGCTGGTGAGGATCCCAGCTGAAGACTTCCCCATGATGGTAACGAAAGCGCTGCTCTCCATGATACCGGCACCTGCGCATGCTCAGTTTTCAGCGCATGCCTGCTGCAGACTGCCAAGATGGAAAGAAGTGTTTTCTCACCAGCTGAGATATTTTTTTGGTGGTGGGGTTTTTTTTGGGGGGGGGGGGGAGAACACTTGGTGCCCACCCACTTCTTGCCTAGGCCCACCCTAAATCTGTTGTCTGGCTACGCCCCTGCTTTGAATGCCTGTATATGAGCATAACCTGGATAAAGTCAGGATACCTTGTTTGATGGGATACCTTTATGCATAGCTATTAGACTGAACACTCCCACCCCCCACCCCCACCCCCATCTGGACCCTGTAATAAAATCCTACCGTGGTTTTACACGCAGGGACATAAACATCCATTTACTGATCTCGATGCTATATACCAACTGGCCTCCATGTGTTAACTAAGATTCCTTTTTTTTTTTTTTTTTACCTCGGCTGATTAAAAAGAGCAAAATCCTGTTTTAATTTGCATGAAAGAGCAGAGGAAGAGTGTTTGGTGAAGTGCATTTTAATAATAATTCTTCCCAGCCAAGTGAGTCACTTCTCTCCATTCTCATAAGTCTAATTTAATTTTTCATAATTGAAAGAAAAATGCCAGCACCCCCAGATATTTAAAATCCCAGATTTCTGAAAATGTACAGTGATGTGAAAAAGGATTTACCCTTCCTGATTTCCCTTATTATTGCACATGTGTCATAAGCAGCAAAACAGGCAGGCTTATTTTGGAAAGAGAAGGGCGCCCACCTTTCGACACAAATCGGGAGATGGGCGTCCTTCTCTCAGGGTCGCCCAAATCGGCATAATCGAAAGCCGATTTTGGGCATCCTCAACTGTTTTCCGTCACGGGGACGACCAAAGTTCACGGGGCGTGTCGGAGGTGTAGCGAAGGCGGGACTGGGGTGTGCTTAACAGATGGGCATCCTTGGCCGAAAATGGAAAAAAGAAGGGCGTCCCTGACGAGCACTTGACCGACTTTACTTGGTCCATTGTTTTTCACGACCAAGCCTCAAAAAGGTGCCCGAACTGACCAGATGATCACAGGAGGGAATTGGAGATGACCTCTCCTTACTCCCCCAATGGTCACCAACCCCCTTCCACCCTAAAAAAAAAAACTTAAATTTTTTTTTGCCAGCATCTATGCCAGCCTCAAATGTCATACCCAACTCCCTGACAGCAGTATGCAGATCCGTGGAGCAGCTTTAATGGGTGCAGTGCACTTCAGCTAGGCGGACCCAGGCCCATCCCCCCTCCTACCTGTTGCACTTGTGGTGGTAAATGGGAGCCCTTCAAAACCCACCCGAAACCCACTGTACCCACATGTAGGTGCCCCCCTTCACCCCTTAGGGCTATGGTAGTGCTGTACAGTTGTGGGGAGTGAGTTTTTTTAGGGGGGGTTGGGGGGCTCAGCAACCAAGGTAAGGGAGCTATGCACCTGGGAGCAATTTGTGAAGTCCACTACAGTGCCCCCTAGGGTTCCCGGTTGGTGTCGTGGCATGTGAGGGGGACCAGTGCACTACGAATGCTGGCTCCTCCCACGACCAAATGGCTTGGATTTGGTCATTTCTGAGATGGGCGTCCTCAGTTTCCATTATCGCCGAAAACTGGGGACGACCATCTCTAAGGACGACCTAAGGATGGCCATCTCTAAGGTCAACTTAAATGTTGGGATTTGGGCGTCCCCGACCGTATTATCGAAACGAAAAGATGGACACCCTGCCCCTTCGCTGGGACGTCCTTAGAGATGGGCGCCCTTAGAGATGGTCGTCCACGTTCGATTATGCCCCTCCATATGTATTAAAACAAATCAGCTCTAGCTGAAGAGTAAATACTTCTAACAGCAGGGTTTCAAAAATATTAAAAATATACATAAGGAAGAAAAAGAGCTCAAAAGTCAGTACGTGTCACCTTTATTGCAACACGTTCATATCACTGGTCATAATATCAATATATCACAAAAATGAACACAAGGCGAGCACTTAGCTTAAGAATTAGTTCCCGATGGGGATCACTGTTTCACTTCATCAAGTTTTCACAGGGGAACTAAATGCAATGCTCATGAAGGCTTCATAAATGAATAAAGTGGAGGAGTGGCCTAGTGGTTAGAGCACCAGTCTTGCAATCAAGAGGTGGCCAGTTCAAATCCCACTGCTGCTCCTTGTGATCTTGGGCAAGTCACCACCCTCCATTGCCTCAGGTACAAACTTAGATTGTGAGCCCTCCTGGGACACAGAAATATTGAGAGTACCTGAATGTAACTCACCTTGAGCTACTACTGAAAAAGGTGTGAGCAAAATTTAAATAAATTTGAGATTCTGTTGTTACTATCTGAGATTTTACATGGAATGTTGATATTATCTGAGATTCTACACAGAATGTTGCTATAGTGGAGGAGTGGCCTAGGCGTAGTGGCTAGAGCACCGGTCTTGCAATCCAGAGATGGCCAGTTCAAATCCCACTGCTGCTCCTTCTGATCTAAGTCAGTTAACCCTCCATTGCCTCAGGTACAAACTTAGACTGTGAGCCCTCCTGGGACAGAGAAATATCCAGAGTGCCTGAATGTAACTCACCTTGAGCTACTACTGAAAAAGGCGTGAGCAAAATCTAAATAAATAAAGATTGGAGATTCTACATGGAATGTTGGTACTATTTGAGATTCTACATGGAATGTTGCTGAGTGGAGGAGTGGCCTAGTGGTTAGAGCACCAGTCTTGCAATCCAGAGGTGGCCAGTTCAAATCCCACTGCTGCTCCTTATGATCTTGGGCAAGTCACTTAGCCCTCCTGGGACAGAGAAATATTCAGTGTACCTGAATGTAACTCACCTTCAGCTACTACCAAAAAAAGGTGTGAACAAAATCCCAATGAATAAATATCTGCAACATAAAACAAAAATCCAATCAATGCTTGTGGGACCCTGAGTGAGGGTTGGGGGAGTGGGCCAGTAAAATAACACAACAGGATAAAGGGGTGAAACCAAAAATAAGTATTTATTCAACAGAGTCCTTGCTTCTGTTCCTTTCACTGGGCCCAAGATTTAGGATAGGAAACTTCTGCAGTTCAGTAAACATTCGGTCTTAAGCAACGGTAGGCCAAACACAGTCTGCGACTGCTGTGGTTGCCAAATAGTTCTCTGTTCTTCACCAAGATCTAGACCTCAAAGCAAAACTTATAAAGTCTCAATATAGCAATAACAAATGGTTTACCTCAGCCAGGCCACCATGATGGAACTGGCTCCAGCATCAGATACTGGAGATTCAACTCTTCTCCCTGGGTCTCCTTAACTTCAGCCTGGCCCCATCTTTTATACTCCTAGGTCTGGGCTCTGCTCATCCCAGCTCACTTCCTCCTGGGACGGGACCAGTGCTCTTAAGGTGGCCCTGGCTATCGGAGGAACTGTTCTTAAGGAGGCCCAGGCTATTGGGGGGACTTTTCCTAAAGGTGAGGGGCAGTGTTCTATAAACCCCCTCACAGTGCTATAGAAATACTGTCAGAAATGTCAACATGAAAAACTTACATTCCAAGTCTTAGTGTCTTCACTGCAATGGCATCATATGAACACAAGACGCCAACTCATTCCTGACACCGGAACCTAGAACAAGTCCCTGTCCCTTTTCACACAAAAAACTGATGACATCAAGGTACTGAAGATAACCAGCGGGAGTCTTTATCAATTAGATGAAAGCTGTCCATTCAGTATGCAAATTTAAACCTGTAGGTCCCATGGATTGTAAAATGTGGATCTACTGTTGTTCGGGTTGGATTAATTCTTTGTCACGATCACTTCCACATGGATTTAAAGGAACGTGATCAACGATAAAACATTTAAAGGTTTCAAAGGAATGATCTTTCGCAATACAATGTGCAAGTAACGGAGCACCTACTTTTCCCCTCTTCACACAGGAACGATGTTCCATAATACATTGATGTAAGTAAGCTCGTAAATGTTTGATCACTTATCAGTCAATGAAATATGTATACTATGATCCCATTCAACGCTCTTCTTTTATAACATGTAAAACTAATAAGACAGAATAACAACTTTTGATCTTAGCTAGTGAACCTGTTGCAACCGATTTATATGTTGAAGTATTTTCTTTATATCTCCCATATACCATCAATGGACTCCATTTTGTGGAATTTTGTGAGAGACGTAAGAGATGGGAGGAGCCTGCAAGCCAGCAGCCAATGCCTCAAGGCTGCCTAGACAGTGCCTGCCGGTGCCGCGCTTTTTTTTTTAAACATTTTTCGTCCTTAGCGCCATTAGCGCTTCTTCTTTTTGTAGCGCTGGCCCTGCTGCTCAACAGGAAAAGCAGCAGTGGCCGGCAATGGGAGCTGGAGCTGGCCTCGTCGAGGAAAAGAGAAAAGAGGGAAAACATGGAAGGATGGGGAGAAAAAGAGGGAAAACAGATGGAAGGATGGCAGAGAAAGAGGGAAACAGATGGAAGGATGGCAGAGAATGAGGGAAAACATGGGAAGATGGCAGAGAATGAGGGAAAACATGGAAGGATGGGGAGAAAGAGGGAAAATGGAGGAATGGGGAGAAAAAGAGGGAAAACAGATGGAAGGATGGCAGAGAAAGGGAAAACATGGAAGAATGGCAGAGAATGAGGGAAAACATGGAAGGATGGGGAGAAAGAGGGAAAACATGGAAGGATGGGGAGAAAGAGGGAAAACAGATGGAAGGATGGCAGAGAAAGAGGGAAACAGATGGAAGGATGGCAGAGAATGAGGGAAAACATGGAAGGATGGCAGAGAATGAGGGAAAACATGGAAGGATGGGGAGAAAGAGCGAAAACATGGAAGGATGGGGAGAAAGAGGGAAAACGGAAGGATGGGGAGAAAAAGAGGGAAAACAGATGGAAGGATGGCAGAGAAAGGGAAAACATGGAAGAATGGCAGAGAATGAGGGAAAACATGGAAGGATGGGGAGAAAGAGGGAAAACATGGAAGGATGGGGAGAAAAGAGGGAAAACAGATGGAAGGATGGCAGAGAAAGAGGGAAACAGATGGAAGGATGGCAGAGAATGAGGGAAAACATGGAAGGATGGCAGAGAATGAGGGAAAACATGGAAGGATGGGGAGAAAGAGGGAAAACATGAAGGATGGGGAGAAAAGAGGGAAAACAGATGGAAGGATGGCAGAGAAAGAGGGAAACAGATGGAAGGATGGCAGAGAATGAGGGAAAACATGGAAGGATGGCAGAAAATGAGGAAAACATGGAAGGATGGGAGAAAGAGGGAAAACATGGAAGGATGGGGAGAAAGAGGGAAAACAGATGGAAGGATGGCAGAGAATGAGGGAAAACATGGAAGGATGGCAGAGAATGAGGGAAAACATGGAAGGATGGGGAGAAAGAGCGAAAACATGGAAGGATGGGGAGAAAGAGGGAAAACGGAAGGATGGGGAGAAAAAGAGGGAAAACAGATGGAAGGATGGCAGAGAAAGGGAAAATTGGAAGAATGGCAGAGAATGAGGGAAAACATGGAAGGATGGGGAGAAAGAGGGAAAACATGGAAGGATGGGGAGAAAAGAGGGAAAACAGATGGAAGGATGGCAGAGAAAGAGGGAAACAGATGGAAGGATGGCAGAGAATGAGGGAAAACATGGAAGGATGGCAGAGAATGAGGGAAAACATGGAAGGATGGGGAGAAAGAGGGAAAACATGGAAGGATGGGGAGAAAAGAGGGAAAACAGATGGAAGGATGGCAGAGAATGAGGGAAAACATGGAAGGATGGCAGAAAATGAGGGAAAACATGGAAGGATGGGGAGAAAGAGGGAAAACAGATGGAAGGATGGGGAGAGAAAGAGGGAAAACGGATGGATGGGGAGAGAGACTCTGGATGGAAGGATGGGGAGAGAAAGGGGGGAGACTGGAAGGATGCAGAGAGAAAGGGGAGAGACTGGAAAGATGTGTAGAGAGAAGGGACACTGAACAGAAAAGGGTAGAGTGATACAGAGACACTGATTAGAAAGAGGGAGAGAGAGACATTAGATGGAAGGATCAGGAGAGAGGGTAGATGGATGGAAGGATGGGGAGAGAAAGAGGGAAGACGCTGGATGGAAGGGTAGGGAGAAGAGGTGACACTGGACGGAAGGATGCAGAAAGAAAGAGGGGAGACTACTGGAAGGATGGGGAGAGAGAGGGGAGACCGGAAGGATGGGGAGAGAAAGAAGAGAGCTGCTGGATGGAAAAGGAGAGTAGTGAAAGACTGGAGAATAAGAGGAAGGGGCATGGGGAGAACAAGGGTGAGAAAAAGATGAAAAGCCGTAAGTAGATGAAGGAAATTAAAGAATGGATAGTAAGAATGAATTAAATCAGGACAGAGAGAGAGAGGCAGAAAAATATTGAAGAAAGCAAAGAAAAAGGAGAGAAAAATGAGAAATGGCCAGGAAACCGTGGCAGAAGAGTTAAGCGAAAACGAAGGAAAGCAGAATCTAGAGACTGGGAGCGACACAATGAGAAAAAGTAAATGGCCATACAAGAAAGGTAAAGAAAATAATTTTATTTTTAATTAGGATAAAGTAATATGGTACCTGTGTTAATGAAGTTTCAGAGACCAATACTTCCTTCCTTAGGTCAGGCGAGGATACCGTAACAGCATTATACTGACCTGAGGCAGGAGGTTTTGGCCTCTGAAAGCTCACTGAAAAGGATTAGTAAATTGTCTGAAATCGGATGCACTGAAAAGCAGCACTTTACCCTGTGTGACAAATGTATCTGAGTGTGACTACATTTTGCTGGGGGAGGGGGGTAGAGAGAAATTTTGTGCCCACCCACTTTGGGTTCAGGCCCATCCAAAATTGGCAGTCTGGCTACGCCACTGGAATGCAGTGTGCTGTGTGTGGACGGCTCCTGAGGAAGCGTTCATGTGAAACGGGTGGCAACGTTGAGTGATGGCCCTTCAGCCAAGTCCTGCTGGTTCTTTGGACTATATTTGCTGCTTGAAGTTCTGAATATGAAATTTTTACCACATTTTGCACAAAAGTAAATACACTACTGATTTTGGCTGAAAAATACGTGGAGGTTTTTCTGATTTATGATGGCCGAATATTGAGCGTCCACCTGTTTACGGTTTATTGCGTTGCTCTGAAGTCTTTTCCTACCATGTGAATAATGTATTTTGGTGTGAGGGTCTGATTTTGAAGTGGGTTTACCTCAAATAAGCGACACCTGCAGACATAAAGGCTATTGTAATGGTGTTCGGTTAGGCATAGTAGGTTTTTAGTGGGTTTTCGAGGGCTCCCCATACAATAAAAGGGGGTAACGGTGAGATGTGTACCTGGGATCTTTTATGTGCAGTCCATCCCTAGGGTGCCCCACTGCTCTGCTGGGATGTCTGTGTGGCCAGTCTACTAAGAATGCTGCCCCCCCCCCCCCTCATACATAAGTACATAAGTATTGCCATACTAGGAAAGACCAAAGGTCCATCAAGCCCAGCATCTTGATTCCAACAGTGGCCAATCCAGGTCACAAATGCCTGGCAAGATCCCAAAAATGTACAAAACATTTTATACTGCTTATCCCAGAAATAGTGGATTTCCCCCAAGTCCATTTAATAACAGTCTATGGACTTTTCCTTTAGGAAGCTGTCCAAACCTTTTTAAAACTCCGATAAGCTAACCGCCTTTACCACATTGTACTACTACTACTACTACTTATTCTCTGGCAATGACTTGCTTTTGTGCATTTTTCCCTTGGATGGTTCTTTTTTTTTTTTTTCCGAAAGTGGTCTAGACAGATAGACACACTGAGCACAACAACGTCTAGGAACTGGCCATTTTCAAAGCAAAAGGATAGATGTTTTTCTGTTTTGAAAATGGCTATGTTCGCTACTGGATATTTGGACATTTTCCACAAAACGTCCAAAGTCGGATTTAGACGTCATACCAAAGGTGCCCCTCCATGGAACATAGTAGATGACGGCAGATAAAAATCATATGGTCCATTCAGTCTGCCCAACAAGATAAACACATACAGTGGTGTACCGAGGGCGGGGCAGTGGGGGCGGTCCGCCCCGGGTACACGCCGCTGGAAGGGTGCAGAAAGCAGCCGCACGGCTGTTGGCTCCGCAGGTTACTTCCTGTTCCGGGGCAGAGGAAGTAGGGAACCAGCGGAACCGACAGCCACGCTGCTGCTCCCAGCAGGTAAGAATGCACCCCGAGGGGGGGGGTGTTGATGCACCGAGGGGGGTGTCATGCTGCACCCGGGTGGGGGGACGGACGCCGCTGCACCCGGTAGGGGAGGGTGTGCAGCAGCGATCCACCCCAGGTGGCAGCCAACCAAGTATCGCCACTGAACACATAGCATAAGGTGTGATGTGAGACCACATATGGAGTCCCTTATCTGGACGCATAGGCTATAGCAAATAGTGTAATGATGAACCAGGCTAGCTTTATTTGGGCTAATTCACGTACCATCTTATTGCGTGCATATGGGGGGAATACGTTTTTGAACATTTGGCCCTCTGATAACTACTGTTTGCTATAAAAGTTGCTTTTGAACCAAGGGACTGTGTCAAAGATTTAAATTCCCAGCTTTTGGGTTCTTGCATTTCTGAGATAGTGATCTGCGGGTCAGATTTTAAGGATCGGAAGGTGGTGGGATTTCTTTGGCCCCAATCATAAATCTGATCCTCCGTGGCTGTTAGATTCCTTCTTAAACAGGAGGCTGAGAAAGTGGAAGATGCCAGGGGGCCATTAAATTCCACTGCAGCCGGGGCCTAAATAAAAATGAGCAGCTCGTAATCATTTTGGTCTTGGTTCCTGCTAAAAGTCATCTGAAATTTGCAAATTATCTTTCTTGAAAAATAGAAAGGTCTTATGTTATGCGCATCTCCTTCTGCGGAAAGGCCCCCTTCCCTCGTAGCTGGGCCCTGGCATGAAGCCACTTCAAGGTCGGTGTGACTTTCACTCAATCCTTGCTCCTTTTCCACTTGTCCAGGGAGAAAAAAAAAAAAACTTTAAAAGGAATAGAGAAAGAGAGAGAAAGAAAGAGAGAAAAGCACATGATGTCCTTGTAATCCAGCAAGTTACTTTCCAGAGCTCAAATACGCTCGGGTCCCCCCACCTCTCCTTAAAAAAAAAAAAAGCAGAGAAGAAAAATTGACTTTTGTTTGGAGTCTGTGAAAAGTGGGACTCAGGGCCCAGTCAATAGGCTTCCCCACCGAGCCAGCTGAGGGCAGGCATCTCCAATCAGTCAGTCAAGGCCCCAATTAATCCGCTCTTTGTCCCCCCTCCCCCCCAACCTAGAGCCACCAGCAGCACATCGACACATTTGGCCATTGTTCAGGCCTTCGTGCAAGCAGGACTTACCCTTTTCAGATGGCGGGTTTTGTCCGCACCAGTTCGAGCGGAAGTTTCTCACTGACAGTCTGCCCTAGAAAGAGAAACTTGTCAGCCCCAGGCTTCAGCAGGAGTCAGGCCAGGGGGAGGGGGGGCAAGGTGGCTAGTAGGCCAGTGTTTTTTGGGGGGCGCTCTTACTTCTTTCCACCCTGCCCTCATCCCACCTTCCTCTCGCCCCTTTTCGGGGCAGTATGTGAGGCGATGGAGGGGGACCACTTTGGTGTCCCCTGAGGCAACTAACTGCTGTGACTTTCTTCCATCTGGCCTTGTTCCAATCCTCCCAGAAAATGATCTGACTCTGGCTGGGCCTAGGTTAACTCCAAGAGCAAAGGCTTGAAAGAATATCTGATCAGGAACAACAGGAGCCCAATGGAGGAGTAGCCTAGTAGTTAGTGCAGTGGACTTTGATCCTGGGGAACTGAGTTCAAATCCCACTGCAGCTCCTTGTGACTCTGGGCAAGTCACTTAACCCTCCATTGCCCCTAATAAGTACCTGAATATATGTAAACCACTTTGAATGTAGTTGCAAAAACCTCAGAAAGGCGGTATATCAAGTCCCATTTCCCTTTCCCTTATGACATCACAATATCAGAAGTGAGCCAAGTATCGGGCAATCAAGCCATTGTGACCTCACTGATGAGGTTGGCTCTTATTGGTGGAATGAGTGGAGGAGTAGCCTAGTGGTTAGTGCAGTGGACTTTGATCCTGGGGAACTGGGTTCGATTCCCACTGCAGCTCCTTGTGACTCTGGGCAAGTCACTTAACCCTCCGTTGCCCCAGGTACAAATAAGTACCTGTATATACTATGTAAACCGCTTTGAATGTAGTTGCAAAAACCTCAGAAAGGCTGTATATCAAGTCCCATTTCCCTTTCCCTATTTGAGGTTCTACATGGAATGTTGCTACTATTTGAGATTCTACATGGAATGTTGCTATTCCACTAGCAACATTCCATGTAGAAGCCTGCCCTTGCAGATCAGCAATACGTGCAGGACGTCAGACTCACAGAAACAGAAGCCTGCGTGGCCGCATTGCTGATCTGCAAGGGCAGGCTTCTACATGGAATGTTGCCAGCGGAGGAGTAGGTTAGTGTAATGGACTTTGATCCTGGGGAACTGGGTTCAATTCCCACTGGACAAGTCAATTAACCCCCTCCATTGCCCCAGGTACAAATAGTAACATGTATTTACTATGTAAACTGCTTTGAATGTAGTTGCAAAAACCACAGAAAGACAGTATATCAAGTCAAATTTCCCTTTTTGTTACATTTGTACCCCACGCTTTCCCACTCATGGCAGGCTCAATGCGGCTTACATGGGGCAATAGAGGGTTAAGTGACTTGCCCAGAGTCACAAGGAGCTGCCTGTGCCTGAAGTGGGAATTGAACTCAGTTCCTCAGGACCAAAGTCCACCACCTCATGGCATGTTGCTAGTGGAGGAGTAGCCTAGTGGTTAATTACTACTACTACAACTACTACTTAGCATTTCTATAGCGCTGCCAGGGTTACGCAGCGCTGTACAAGTTTAAACATGGGGAGGACAGTCCCTGCTCAAGAGAGCTTACAATCTAAAGGTAACAAACTAAGTAGACAGTGTAGGTCTCATGAATGGGGAAGGTGGTTATGCGCCAAAAGCAAGGGAGAAGAGATGGGCTTTAAGTAAGGACTTGAAAATGGGCAGGGAGGGCGCATGGCGTATAGGCTCGGGAAGTCTGTTCCAGGCATAAGGTGATGCGAGGCAGAAGGGGCGGAGTCTGGAGTTAGCGGTGGTGGAGAAGGGTACAGATAGGAGTGATTTGTCCTGAGAGCGGAGGTTACGGGTGGGAACATACGGGGAGAGGAGGGTAGAGAGGTAATGGGGGGCTGCAGATTGAGTGCACTTGAAGGTCAATAGGAGAAGCTTGAATTGTATACGGTAGCGGATCGGGAGCCAGTGAAGCGACTTGAGGAGAGGGGTGATATGAGAGTATCTGTTCACGCGGTAGATAAGACGTGCGGCGGAATTTTGGACAGATTGGAGGGGGGATAGGTGGCTAAGCGGGAGACCAGTGAGGAGAAGGTTGCAATAGTCAAGACTCTGATTCTGGGAAACTGGGTTCAATTCCCACTGCAGCTCCTTGTGACTCTGGGCAAGTCACTTAACCCTCCATTGCCCCAGGTACAAAATAAGTACCTGAATATATGGAAACCGCTTTGAATGTAGTTGCAAAAACCTCAGAACGGCTGTATATCAAGTCCCATTTCCCTTTCCCTATTTGAGATTCTACATGGAATGTTGCCACTATTTGAGATTCTGTTGCTGTTATTTGAGATTCTACATGGCATGTTGCTAGTGGAGGAGTAGCCTAGTGGTTAATGCAGCAGACTCTGATTCTGGGAAACTGGGTTCAATTCCCACTGCAGCTCCTTGTGACTCTGGGCAAGTCACTTAACCCTCCATTGCCCCTGGTACAAAATAAGTACCTGAATATATGTAAACCGCTTTGAAGGTAGTTGCAAAAACCTCAGAAAGGCAGTATATCAAGTCCCAGTTCCCTTTCCCCCTTTCCCTTATGACATCACAATATCAGAAGTCAGCCAAGTATCGGGCAATCAAGCCATTGTGACATCACTGATGAGGTTGGCTCTTATTGGTGGAATGAGTGGAGGAGTAGCCTAGTGGTTAGTGCAGTGGACTTGGGGACTGGGATCAATTCCCAGGACAGCTCCTTTTGACTCTAGCAAGTCACTTAACCCTTCATTGCCCCTGGTACAAAATAAGTACCTGAATATATGTAAACCGCTTTGAAGGTAGTTGCAAAAACCTTAGAAAGGTGGTATATCAAGTCCCATTTCCTAATGACTCTGCTGATGACTTCCATGAAGCTTGTCTGCTTTGCTCAGCCCCCCCCCCCCCTACACTGTCACCTCAGCCTGATGGAGCCAAAGAGACCCATCTAGCCCCCACATTATCCTGCTGCAGGCATGGAGAGGCATATTGTAGTCCATAGCTGCTGTTATAAGTTCAGGTTTTTAGTTTGCATGTTTTGGTGGAGAGGGGATTAGACTAGAATTATATGTTCAAATATGAACTGGGGAGGAAAAACAGGACTGGATCAGTTGTTCAAGCTGATCTGGATAACGGGGCTGGTGCAAGGGTATTGGGTGCTGTAAGATACCCTTTAGCCTTGTGCCTCCCCAATTGACTTTACCAGTTCTTTGCCCTGTCCCCCCCCCCCCCCCATAATTAAACTTGACAATCATGATCACTTGATACCGTGCCTCACAGAATGATCTTGTGAAAATACGTAACTGGCCTTTCCTTCTTGTATATCTTAATGCTAGTTTTTTTTTTATGTAGAGACATATTAATAGCATTTTCCTAAAGCCATTTGCCTGGGTCCATGAATTATTTGGACCAGTGGCGTAGCCAGACTGCCAATTTTGGATGGGCCTGAACCCAAAGTGGGTGGGCACAAAATTTTCTCTCTACCCCCCACCCCCCCCAGCAAAATGTAGTCACACTCAGATGCATTTGTCACACAGGGTAAAGTGCTGCTTTTCAGTGCATCAGATTTCAGAAAATGTATTTAATAGCCTAACACCCTTTTCAATGAGCTTTCAGAGGCCAAAACCTCCTGCCTCAGGTCAGTATAATGCTGTTACGGTATCCTCTCCTGACCTAAGGAAGGAAGTATTGGTCTCTGAAACTTCATTAACACAGGTACCATATTACTTTATCCTAAATTAAAAATAAAATTATTTTCTTTACCTTTGTTGTATGGCCATTTACTTTTTCTCATTGTGTTGCTCCCAGTCTCTAGATTCTGCTTTCCTTCGTCTTTCTCTTGCCAGGGTTTCCTGTCCATTCACCACCTATGGCTTTTCATCTTTTCCTCACCCTTGTTCTCCACATGCCCCTTCCTCTTATTCTCCAGTCTTTCCCTACTCTGTCGTCTCCCTCTTTCCATCCAGCAGCTCCCCTCTTTCTTTTGCATCCAGCGTCTCCTTTTTCTCCCTACCCTTCCATCCAGTGTCTTCCCTCTTTCTCTCCTCATCCTTCCACCCATCTACCCTCTCTCCTGATCCTTCCATCTATGTCTCTATCTCTCTGCCCTTTTCTGTTCAGTCTCCTCTCTCTCTCTCTCCACATCCTTCCAGTCTCTTCCCTTTCTCTCTGCATCCTTCCATCCCCCTCTTTCTCTCCCTATCCTCCCATGTCCAGCAGCTCTCCCTTCCCTCCAGTCCCTTCTTCCTCTCCATCCCATGTCCCAGCAGCTCTCTCCCTTCCCTCCAGTCCCTTCTTCCTCTCCCTCCCATATCCAGTAGCTCTCTCCCTTCCAGTCCCTTCTTCCTCTCCCTCCCATGTCCAGTAGCTCTCTCCCTTCCCTCCAGCCCCTTCCTCCTCTCCCTCTCATGTCCCAGCAACTCAGCCATTTTTCCTCCAGGTCCGCCCATCCGCATCTTTCACGCGCTGTCTCTATCCCTTTTGTCCCACGGAGGCAGCGCTTCCTTCCTGCCCTGTCTTCTCCCCAAGCTCCGCAGCATCGGTCCCTCCCTGCAAGCGGAATCCTCCTTCGCTGGTCGCGCTGCGCTGCCATGCACACGCAGCTACGCTCCTCCCCCTGCCGTGTCTATCTGGCCCTCTGTGATGCACTTCCTGTTTAGGGCCGGATGAACGCAGCAGGGGGAGGAGCGAAGCTGCGTGTGTATGGCAGCGCAGCGCGACCGGCGAAGGAGGATTCCACTTGCAGGGAGGGACCGATGCTGCGGAGCTTGGGGATAAGACAGGGCAGGAAGGAAGCGCTGCCTCCGTGGGACAAAAGGGATAGAGACAGCGCGTGAAAGATGCGAATGGGCAGGCCTGGAGGGAAAATGGATGGGCCTGGGCCCGTCCAGGCCCACCCGTGGCTACGCCCCTGATTTGAACACTGCCCGCTCTCTCTCTGAGAATAGAAGTGTGTGCAGATGTTTCTTAGAGTTTATCTGGTTGTCAGGTCCTGTTGTTTTGTGTGGACTGCAGCAGTGGCAAAGCTAGTTGGGGCCACGGGGGTCTCCCCCCCCCCACACACAAATTTGCTCTGGGTCCCTGGTTGGCTGGCGGGGGTCCCCAATCCTCACCAGCTAAAGACTTTCTCCACCGCTGGTCTGCGGCAGCACCTCCGCGTTGCCTGCCCTGCTTGGGGAAAATCCACTATTTCTGGGATAAGCAGTATAAAATGTTTTGTACATTTTGGGGATCTTGCCGGGTATTTGTGACCTGGATTGGCCACTGTTGGAAACAGGATGCTGGGCTCGATGGACCTTTGGTCTTTCCCAGTATGGCAATACTTATGTACTTAAGTATTTGGGATTCTGAATGGAATCTTGCTATTCTTTGGGGTTCTACATGGAATCTTGTTACTCTTTAGGATTCTAGAATCTTTCTATTCTTTGGGGTCCTACATGGAATGTTGCTATTTTGGGGGTTTCTGCCAGATACTTGTAACCTGGATTGGCCACTGTTGGAAACAGGATGCTGGGCTCGATGGACCTTTGGTCTTTCCCAGTATGGAAATACTTATGTACTTTCTCTTCCCCCCCCCATGAGGGGAAGAGAGAGAAGGGCAGGCAACGCGGCGGCGCCGGACACCAGTGCTGGACGAAGTCTTCAGCTGGTGGGGGGGATGGAGACCCCCGCCAGTCAAGATTTTTACAGCGGCGCCAGTGGGCAGAAGAGGGGGTCCACAAGGCGGCAGGGGGGGGCATCAGAGGGGCAGTGCCCAAAATGTGCCCCTCCCACCTCAAGGTCTGGCTATGCCCCTGGACTGCAGCTTTTCTATGCCACCTCCCTCCTCTACCCAGAGTTTGCCTCTGTAGGTGACTATCTTACTTGCCTGACTGTTAATCCAACCCTGATGAGTGAGGTGCAAGCCTACACGAATCCCAGTTCCAGCCACTGCTAGCCTCCTCCTTCAAAAAAGGCTATACATAAGTATTGCCATACTGGGACAGAGTAAAGGTCCATCAAGCCCAGTAGCCTTTTCCAACAGTGACCAATCCAGGTCACAAGTACCTGGCATGATCCCAAAACAGTACAATACATTTTATGCTGCTTATCCTAGAAATAAGAAGTGGATTTTCCCCAAGTCCATTTTATGTTTTTATTGATGATATAATACATTGAACAATCAACAACCTTAACTTATGGTCATTTAGAACAAGTCACTTCTAATAAACCAGAGGAAACATATCATCACTTTTCCCCCTCCTTTCCCCCCCCCCCCCCTTCCTTCTGCCACCACCTCTTCTAAGTATAGCAAATATGATACACCTTGACACTGTAATTCTTGCTAATAGCAATAAGTAAGTTAGCTAACTTTGTGTTACATCAAACTATTTGGTATTTCAAATGGTGCATCTAGCAGTTACATCTCCCCCTCCTCTTCTTCCTAGCAGCACAACTACCCTCCCTCCCCCCTGCCCTACCCCTCTGCAGTACGAATTGTCTTTCCACTGTGGTTATAAACATCAGCTCAGGCAGATATTTAGCAAGTAACTTCTGGCCGCTGGGCTCATGGTATCCCAAAATGGACTCCATCGTTGCTGAAATTTTTTACCCTGTTCAGAGTCAAGGGGTGTTGCTCCAAGTCTCTCCATGTGCACCAAAAGCAACATACGTGTACGCCATTGTTGTTTCGTTGGACATCGGTTTGACAACCATTCGGCCAAATCCATTTTAATAATGGTCTATAGACTTTTCCTGTAGGAAGCCAGCCAAACCTTTTTTTAAACCCCGCTAAGCTAACCGCTTTTACTACATTTTCCAGCAACGAATTCCAAAGTTTAATTACACATTGAGTGAAGAAATATTTTCTCTGACTAATTTTAAATGTACTACTTTCTAGCTTCATTGCTTTCTCAGATACTACAGAACTTCTCTTCGACATCGCTCCAGAACCAATTGGGAGCTCCTCTGGTGAAGGAATGTTTAAAAGGAGGGAGAAATGGGTGAAGCGTGAAAGAGAATTTGTGCATTTACCGACACACCAAGAATAGCCATTCCAGAGACGGAAACTGAAGGCCAAATAGTTACAGTTTTCCAGTGGTGTTTGGTGGCTGTAAATGTGGGAAACATTTAAAGACACTCCCCACTGATATTCAAAAGCATGCAACTGGCCAGGATCAGTACCTGGTCGATTATATGGCACATAACCGGCTATCAGCGAATTTTCAGTGGAATTAGAAAAGGTACAGAGAAGGGTGACGAAAATGATAAAGGGGATGGGACGACTTTCCTATGAGGAAAGGCTGAAACGGCTAGGGCTCTTCAGCTTGGAGAAAAAGACGGCTGAGGGGAGATAGCCTAAGTAGAAATTCTGCATTAGAGGCTACCAATAACAGGAACAAATAGACTTCAGTGCAAAATGAAAGAACTCCATTAAGAGACCAAATGCTACCAGGGTAGAGGATGGTCTGTACCAACTGCAAGAAAAGAAATTCTCCAATGGCCTGTTTCTTGGCAATGAAATTTAGAGGAAAGGTATTCCATTACCCACAAAATATCCCAGGTCGACCCTCAACTGAACAGACCTGATGAAAGGAGGGAATGTATAATAAGATTCAGAAGGAGATGTGTTGTATTATTTCACAAAAAAAAATACCTAAGAATATTGTTCACAGAATCGAAGAAGCCCAGTGGTTTCAAACCATTTGGGATAAAACCAACAATGCAGGATTCATCAAACAGCTGTTGTTTTATACGTCTTATGGTCCACAAGATTTAACAGTGAAAGAGAGATTTCTTCGGTTCTAGTCCTTGCCAAAAATGGACAGTGAGTCTGTGCTTCACTCTATCAAAAATGCCACTAGAAATTGGGTCGTCTGTGGGCAGCTGGAATGGTCACTGTGAAATTGGTGAACAAATTGGTGAACAAACATGTGGATAAAGGGGAGCCGGTTGATATTGTGTATCTGGATTTTCAGAAGGCGTTTGACAAAGTACCTCATGAAAGACTCCAGAGGAAATTGGAGAGTCATGAGATAGGAGGTAGTGTCCTATTGTGGATTAAAAACTGGTTAAAAGATAGAAAACAGAGAGTAGGGTTATATGGTCAGTATTCTCGATGGAGAAGGGTAGTTAGTGGGGTTCCCCAGGGGTTTGTGCTGGGACCGCTGCTTTTTAACATATTTATAAATGACCTAGAGATGGGAGTAACTAGTGATGTAATTAAATTTGCTGACAACACAAAGTTATTCAAAGTCATTAAATCGCGGGAGGATTGTGAAAAATTACAAGAGGACGTTACGAGACTGGGAGACTGGGCGTCTAAATGGCAGATGACGTTTAATGTGAGCAAGTGCAAAGTGATGCATGTAGGAAAGAGGAACCCGAATTATAGCTACGTCATGCAAGGTTCCACGTTAGGAGTCAACCAACCAAGAAAGGGATCTAGGTGTCGTCATTGATGATACGTTGAAACCTTCTGCTCAGTGTGCTGCTGCGGCTAAGAAAGCAAATAGAATGTTAGGTATTATTAGGAATGGAATGGAAAACAAAAATAAGGATGTTATAATGCCTTTGTACTGCTCCATGGTGCGACCGCACCTCGAATATTGTGTTCAATTCTGGTCGCCGCATCTCAAAAAAGATATAGTGGAATTAGAAAAGGTGCAGAGAAGGGCGACGAAAATGACAAAGGGGATGGGAATACTTCCCTATGAGGAAAGGCTAAAGCAGCTAGGGCTCTTCAGCTTGGAGAAGAGGTGGCTGAGGGGAGATATGATAGAGGTCTATAAAATAATGAGTGGAGTTGAACGGGTAGATGTGAAGCATCTGTTCACGCTTTCCAAAAATACTAGGACTAGGGGGCATACGATGAAGCTACAATGTAGTAAATTTAAAACAAATAGGAGAAAATGTTTCTTCACTCAAAGTGTAATTAAACTCTGGAATTCGTTGCCAGAGAATGTGGTAAAGGCGGTTAGCTTAGCGGAGTTTAAAAAAAGGTTTGGACCATAGACCATAGATCGTTATTAAATGGACTTCGGGAAAATCCACTATTTCTGGGATAAGCAGTATAAAATGTATTGTACTGTTTTGGGATCTTGCCAAGTACTTGTGACCTAGATTGGCCACTGTTGGAAACAGGATGCTGGGCTCAATGGACCTTTGGTCTTTCCCAGTATGGCAATACTTATGTACTTTTGGCTTTCACAGGTATGACAAACCTGTGGAAGAAGTGCAAAATATGTTGGATATTGTGTGTTTCCGTAGTCATCTATAAAGTCTAGCATGGTATTTAATCATATTCAGGAAGAGAATGTTGAAGCGTCGTACCGCTTGGTTTGGTGCTGTAACCTCATCCTTCAGTTCTGTTGTGGTAGCGTTAGCTACTTTGCCTATAAGAGATTTTCCAAATAAACCAGACTATGTTAATGTAACCCTGGTCCCTTCCAGACAGTCTTGGATGCCGGCTATGCTCTTTGGGTCAGGCACCGGGACCAGGGCAAACAAAAGATAAAGTCTCTTTTTGAGCTGGGCACAGGCCGGAGCCAGGCTAAATCCCAGTAGGCTGTGGTTCGCTTAACACAGTCTCAGAAAGAATTCACTCTCACTCCGATATTTGCTTTTAAAACTCTTGAACTTTTTATTGTCAGAACATCAGAACTTTTAACAGGAACTTTCAGCATCAAGCCAATTTAACTTACATAGCATAGTAACATAGTAGATGACGGCAGAAAAAGACCTGCACGGTCCATCTAGTCTGCCCACGATAAACTCATATGTGTATACCTTACCTTGATTTGTACCTGTCTTTTTCAGGGCACAGACCGTATAAGTCTGCCCAGCAGTATTTCCCACCTCCCAACCACCAGTCCCGCCTCCCATCACCGGCTCTGGCACAGAACCCGTATAAGTCTGCCCTCCCCTATCCTAGCCTCTCAACCACCAACCCCTCTTCCCCCCGCCACCCAATTTCAGCTAAGCTTCTGAGGATCCATTCCTACTGCACAGGATTCCTTTATGCCTATCCCACGCATGTTTGAATTCCGTTACCGTTTTCATCTCCACCACCTCCCGCGGGAGGGCATTCCAAGCATCCACCACCCTCTCTGTGAAAAAATACTTCCTGACATCTTTCCTGAGTCTGGCCTCCTTCAATCTCATTTCATGTCCTCTCGTTCTACCGCCTTCCCCTCTCCGGAAAAGGTTCATTTGCAGATTAATACCTTTCAAATATTTGAACGTCTGTATCATATCACCCCTGTTCCTCCTTTCCTCCAGGGTATACATGTTCAGGTCGGCAAGTCTCTCTTCATACGTCTTGGAACGCAACTGTATCCACTCTTTATTCCCTTGGGAGAAGGGGGGGAATCCCAGGGCCCTAGTTAGATCGATAAAACCCTCGCCTTCAATCTCGTTCAGTGTCCATTCAGTTCTCTACCCTCCGAGCCCATCCTACCCAGCAGGTCAATATGGGGCTACAGCTTCTCTGCTCCCTCGCCAGACAAACGTCCCACTTTTCCCCAACTGCCGGACTGCATCCAACACCAGACCTCCCTGTCTGTCCTTCTTCACTGGAGGTGCAGTTCCTCCACCCATCTCAGCCCAAACAGGCTTCTCCCTGTTCCACCCGCAAGGGGGTAATTCTCTCTCCCATTCTCATAGCCTTCTTGACCCCTGCTCATCCAGCAGAGATTGCCCTAGGTCAGCAGCCCATGCTTTTTGTGCTGAGTAGAATCCCCCCTCACTCCACAGGTCTTTGGCAAATCTCTGCTTAAAACTCACCTCTTCAATGCTGCCTTCGGCGCCTAACCGCTCGAGAAATATAGAATGCCCCAATCTATCCACCCTATCAGATTAACTGTTCACTCGTCCTCTAGATTGTTCACTTGTCTTTAGATTGTTCTCTTGTCCTTTAGATTGTAAGCTCTTTGAGCAGGGACTGTCCTTCTATGTTTAAATTGTACAGCGCTGCGTAACCCTAGTAGCGCTTTAGAAATGTTAGTTAGTTAGTTAGTTAGAGTTCGGGCAACCAAAGACCTCGTACACATAAAGGCAAACACATGTATTTCTCCCTTATTCCTCCCCCCAATGATATCCCCTATCAATCATTACAGCATTAATATTTCCCACACACTAATACACCCAGGCACATTATTTAAGTCACTCCCACTATTCCTTGCAGCCCCTGGTTAGGAACCAGACACTTTTAAGTAATCCCCTGGGGGACTCGCCCAGATTCAACTTTAACCATGATATTCCACTTGGAGGAGTGGCCTAACAGTTACTGCAGCGGGCTTTGATCCTGACAACCTGGGTTTGATTCCCACTGCAGTTCCTTGTGACCTTGGGCAAGTCATTTAACCCTCCATTACCCCAGGTACAAATAAGTACCTGTATATACTATGTAAACCCACAGAAAGGCAGTATATCAAGTTCCATTTCCCTATCTGAGATTCTCCATGGAATGTTGCTACTATCTAAGATTCTGCATGGAATGTTGGCTACTGTTTGAGATTCTGTTGCTACTGTTGGAGATTCTACATGGAATGTTGCTATCCCACTAGCAACATTCCATGTAGAAGGCTGCGCAGGCTTCTGTTTCTGTGAGTCTGACGTCCTGCACGTACGTGCAGGACGTCAGACTCACAGAAGCAGAAGCCTGCGCGGCCACATTGGTGATCTGCAAGGGCCGACTTCTACATGAAATGTTGCTAGTGGAGGAGTAGCCTAGTGGTTAGTGCAGTGGACTTTGATCCTGGGGAACTGAGTTTGATTCCCACTGCAGCGCCTTGTGTGATCCTGGGGAACTGAGTTTGATTCCCACTGCAGCGCCTTGTGACTCTGTAGAACTGGACGCACTCCGGAGGGTGAGCCGGACTGGTGGTGGGGGCCACGCCTCCGCTCTGCAACAGAAGGGAAGGGCCTCGACGCAGCTGGAGGAAATGGGAAGGCACGCGGGGTTCACCCGACAGAACCTCGCCCAGAGAGAAACATGCCACCTGAAGCCTATTTGTTTTGCTAATGCAACATGTTCAGCAGTATCAGAAACTGGCCCCATCCCCCCCTGAAGACCACTTATACCAGTGTAATAAAGGCTAGCTGGGTAGATACTTAAAAAGTCAATCACCACATCTGCAAAGAACAAATGTCTGCATATTGACAGCCATCAAAAAGATTGGATGAAACTCAGAGACAACGACTCACTTAATCACCTTAATCACAGAGACTGAAAAGTCTATCTACCCACCCCTTGGGTGGGGGGGGGGGGGGGGGAACTACACTGGCTGCCAATCAAAGAACCCATTGCTTTCTGCACTCTGGTTCACAAAATTATCTATAGTGAAGCCCCGAGTTACATGACAGACTTGATTAACCTACCAACTACAAACACATCCCAATCAACATGAACCTATCTAAATCCCCAAGCTGCAAAGGACTCAAATACAAATCAACTTCCAGTTTTTCCTACATAAGCACACAACTGTGAAACGCATTACCAAAAGCCTTGAAAATGACGAACGACCACCTAAACTTCCGGAAAACACTAAAAACCTACCTGTTTAAAAAGGCATACCCTACCGATCCAACTTAAATGACTGATCTTTGCAACACAACAAAACTAAAGTACGTAATGGACGTAACACAACTCCTCCGTTGTACGATTCCCTAGTGTGGCTGGGCCACATGAACTTTATCTAACCACAATATCACTTTGTATTTGTTTACACCGGAGTCTGTAACGCCTCTCCGGTACTATGTAAGCCACATTGAGCCTACAAATACGTAGGTGGGAAAATGTGGGATATAAATGTAACAAATACATAAATAATCTGACAAGAAATCCCATCTACCAGCAGATGGCCAGCCAGGAACGCTTACGATGTAATGTAAACATGTGACCAGTTACCACGCCCCATCTGAAGGTTCACCTATCCCTACGTTTTCATTGGATCAAACACACCCGACTTCAGCCTATAGTCCAACAAGAAATTATAAAACCCTGGGACATTCTCAGCAAAGCTGCCAATTCTGCATGCTTACAGCGAAATTGGGCTGGTTCCCGACACCCCCCCCCCCCCGCGGTATTTTTTTCGAACACCGCGGGTCGCGGCCTATTGGGTGGTTTTTACTGCCGCGGGTTGGGCGCGTTTCCTTTGGTGACTTCTATTGGTCAAATTGGACCAATAGAAGCCCTGCGGAGGCGGACTCCAGGCTTCCTTAAATGCCTGCGTTGCCCCGGGAAACGGTCTTTTTTGGATCACACGTGCTCAGTCGGCCATGCTTCTTCCTGTCCTCTCTTCTCCTCCCTGGACCCTGCCTGCTGGACCATCTGCACCTCTCTGGACCTTCACTGAATCTCTCTGGGACAAGCCAGGTTCCTTTCTCAACAAATCTGCCGAAGAGACTTCTTTTCCAGCAAAGGGCTCCTTCGCCATTCCAGCCAGCAGCAGAAAGAATTCATCTGAGCCTCAATCAAAGTGAGTTACTATTAATCCACAAATACACCATAAGACAAACCAAAAGACTACATTACAAAACCATAATCGGACCAAATTACAAGGACACACATAAACTCTTCCAACTCGTGAGCAAACTATTAGATATCACACCAGTCACAACCAATAGCAAGGACACTCCTGGAGCAGACAATCTCACGAGATACTTCAACGAAAAAATAGTACAACTACGACTTAAAATACCTGTCAGTACCATCGACTATGTGGAACTCCTTAACTGCCTAGACCCAATCCCTGGCATTCACCCAGCGGACAGGACCTGGACTAACTTCGAGATACTATCGGAGAACATCATCTCCCAAACGCTCAAAAGATTTGCCAAATCTCACTGCAAACTAGATATATGCCCAAACAACCTGATGACATCTGCTCCTCAACAATTCATAAACGACGTAACGAAACACCTGAACTACATGCTACAAAATGGACTCTTCCCGAAGGAAAAAGGAAACATTTTACTCACCCCCATACCCAAAGACGCAAAGAAAAGTGCTAGTGAACAAACTAACTACAGACCAGTAGCATCCATTCCCTTAATAACCAAATTAACGGAAGGGTTGGTGACCAAGCAACTTATAAACTATCTAGATAAATTTTCAATACTGCACAATTCCCACTCAGGATTTCAGTCTAACCACAGCACTGAAACAGTATTAGTAACCCTCATGACTAAATTCAAACAAATGATTGCATCTGGTAAGAATATACTACTTTTACAATTTGACATGTCAAGCGCTTTCAACATGGTTGACCACGGAATTTTATTACACATCCTTGAATACTTCAGAATCGGAGGCAACATCCTCAATTGGTTCAAGGGATTCCTAACCACAAGATCATACCAAGTGACATCTAACTCGTCTATTTCAGCCGCATGGGTACCTGAATGCGGAGTACCACAAGGATCCCCCCTCTCGCCGACTCTATTCAACTTAATGATGATACCCTTGGCAAAATTACTATCAAATCAAAACCTTAGTCCATACATTTACGCAGATGACGTAACGATCTACATCTCATTCAAACAAGACCTAAAAGAAATTTCCAATGACATCAACCAAAGTCTCAACATCATGCATTCCTGGGCGGACGCATTTCGGCTAAATGCGGAAAAAACCCAGTGCCTAATACTCACCTCCCAACACAACAAGAAAGAATTCACCGCCATTAACACACCTACTTTAAACCTTCCTATTTGAGAAACCCTAAAAATTCTTGGAGTCACTATTGATCGACACCTAACACTAGAGTACCACGCGAAAAACACAACCAAGAAGATGTTCCACTCAATGTGGAAACTAAAAAGAATAAGACCTTTCTTCCCAAAGAGTGTTTTCCGCAACCTGGTACAATCAATGGTGCTCAGTCATCTAGACTATTGCAACGCACTATATGCCGGCTGCAAAGAACAAATAATCAAGAAACTCCAAACAGCCCAGAACACTGCAGCCAGACTCATATTTGGCAAACCAAAATTTGAAAGTACCAAGCCCCTACGAGAAAAATTACACTGGCTCCCACTCAAGGAACGCATCACGTTCAAAATATGCTCACTAGTTCACAAAATTATCCATGGAGACGCATCAGCTTACATGTCAGACTTGACAGACCTACCACCTAGGAATGCCAAAAGACCATCCCGCACATTCCTTGATCTGCACTTCCCCAACTGCAAAGGAATGAAATACAAACTAATGCATGCGTCAAGCTTTACCTACCTGAGCACCATTGCCGCGCAGCTTAAAATCGATCTATGAAAGAATGAACTTCCGCATGTTACTGAAGACCCCTCTCTTTAATAAAGCATACCACAAAGATCAACCAATGTGAATATGCACAACTCGCCCATCTATATTCAGAACTGTTTCACAATATCTGCTTGTATACTATAACTTTGCTTAATTATCATCATCCTGACCAAGATCCTGCAATACTAAATGTTTATTTACTAACATTCTTCCACTACTCATGATGTATCGTAAGCCACTTTGAGCCTGCAAAGAGGTGGGATAAGGTGGGATACAAATGCAAAAAATAAATAAATAAAAATAAATAATTAATTAATAATTCAGACTTTCTAACAATATTTCTCTTGTGGCACATTTCCCTTGTGTAAAATGTATTTATTTATTTATTTATTTAGTTGTTACATTTGTATCCCACATTTTCCCACCTTTTTGCAGACTCAATGTGGCTTACATAGTACCGTAAAGGCGTTAGCCGGTTCCGGTCTGAACAAATACAATTTATGAATGAATACAAGGTGATAATCTGGTGGGTAAGATACATGTACGGTTGGTAGAATTGGGGGGGGAACTTGAAGAGGGAGAGGGGGAGGAAGAGTCAGGTAATGTCCATTACGGTCTTTTGTTAAGTTGTGTCGCAGGCAGGGCCACCGAGAGGGGTGGGCAGGGGGGACAAAATTCCACGGACCCGAGCCTCCAAGGGGGGCCTGGTACCGCAGTCCCCTCCACCCGCCCCCCTCCGTCCACCACCGGGCCGGGCCCCCCTGAATTCAAATCATAGCGCCTCACCTCAACCTCGCTCCGTGTGAAAGAAGCGCAGCAGCGGCAGTCTGCAAATCACCTCCCTTCGGGCCTTCCCTCCCTATGTCCCACCCTGCCTGTTGGGCAGGCTGGATGGACCGTTCAGGTCTTTATCTGCCGTCACTTACTATTTTGCTATGAATTCTTTTCCCTTTCTTATTAGGATGGACAGTAACTACTTTGAATTTGACCAAAAGGTTAAAACTTTCTGTTTGATAAGTAATAATGATGTTAATTTTCCTAAGTACATAAGTATTGCCATACTGGGAAAGACCAAAGGTCCATCAAGCCCAGCATCCTGTTTCCAACAGTGGCCAATCCAGATCACAAATACCTGGCAAGATCCCAAAAAGTACAAAACATTTTATACTGCTTATCTCAGAAATAGTGGATTTTCCCAAAGTCCATTTAATAACGGTCTATGGACTTTTCCTTTAGGAAGCCGTCCAAACCTTTTTTAAACTCCGCTAAGCTAACTGCCTTGTTGCATTCTTAATTTTGATGTTCTTTATTTTTTGCATATTATGATATGTAATGGTCGAATATTTTAATAATGTATTCTGTTGTATTCTTGTATTTTCTTCTGTGTAATGTTTATTTATTTGTGCACGGCATTGAACCCACCATGGGGAACTAGTGGTTAACAAGCATCATATTGATATTAATATTGATATTGATCTTTTTTGTCTGTTTTTATCACAAGGGGATTCACATTCCCACTCGTTGAACTTCCCTTCCAATCTCTCATTATAATATTGATGAGTAGGTGCTTCCTGATGACAATCCGCACAGCAGCACCCCACGTAAATCCACAGATGGGCGCAGCTGAGCAAACAGGAGTTGCAAACCATGAAGTGCTCATGGGCGAAATATGGAGGGTTTTCATGTTTCAGGAATGTAAACTTCAGGGCAAGAGATGCAGCTGATAGGTTGGCCGGCCTTCCCTCATCAGCTCAGGAGAAGGTTTCTGTGGACTCCAGGCAGGACTTGAAAGGATCATGTGCAAGGGGGGGGGGGGGACAGAACCCTTCTCCGCATGAGGGAATTGTTCCGGCACTGGATTTCCCAAAACACAGGCTGAAAAAGAACAAATCTAAAGAACTCAGTATGGTAATCACAAAGAGAATTACATATGTTCCTTCTCTGCACATATCCAGCAGATAGCCAAGACCTGTCGATTCTTCCTCTATAATATTAGCAAAATTCGCCCCTTCCTCTCTGAGCACACCACCCGAACTCTCATCCACTCTCTCATTACCTCTCGCCTTGACTACTGCAACCTACTCCTCACCAGCCTCCCACTTTGCCATCTATCCCCCCTTCAGTCCGTTCAGAACTCGGCTGCACGTTTTATCTTCCGCCTAGACCGATATACTCATATCACCCCTCTCCTCAAGTCACTTCACTGGCTTCTGATCAGGTACCTCATACAGTTCAAGCTTCTCCTACTAACCTACAAATGCACTCGATCTGCAGCCCCTCCTTACCTCTCTACCCTCATCTCCCCTTACGTTCCTACCCGTAACCTCCGGTCTCAAGACAAATCCCTCCTCTCAGTACCCTTCTCCACCACCGCCAACTCCAGGCTCCGCCCTTTCTGCCTCGCCTCACCCCATGCTTGGAACAAACTCCCTGAGCCCATACGCCAGGCCCCCTCCCTGCCCATCTTCAAATCCTTGCTCAAAGCCCACCTCTTCAATGTCGCCTTCGGCACCTAACCATTATACCTCTACGCAGGAAATCTAGACTGCCCCAACTTGACATTTCGTCCTTGAGATTGTAAGCTCCTTTGAGCAGGGAATGTCCTTCTTTGTTAAACTGTACAGCGTTGCGTAACCCGAGTAGCGCTCTAGAAATGTTAAGTAGTAGTAGTAGATTTGAATGTTGCTTCTTACTTCCTCACAATGTGTTTTGGTCTTTAAAAATAAAAATCAGGAGGAAAAGACCTCATTTTAGACCTTAACCACACTTTTTGAAACTTGTTGTTTCCTGCTTAGAAGGGGGTCGGTCAAACAAGTCATCACTGGTCTGAAAAACCTCCTGTTAACCGTTGTTGAATAGCAAAAAATCAATCTGCTTTATTAACAATAACTTAGTTCAACAAACGTATATATTAAAAAAAGGTACTTAGCTAGAGCATCTTTGCCTTAAGCCATTCCAAATGATCGTCTAATGGTTTTCTTGTGAAACCTTATCCAACGCTGTCAAATGCTCAGTGGGGGTCCCAACGGGGACCCGTTTCACTGTGGCTTCTTCCAGAGACCCCCACCCACCTTTGTGGTACCGTACTGGGTTCTTTAGAAGTGTTCTACCATTCAGACGTATGGTATTAGGGATCCATAAACTTAATTTGTTGGAAAAGAACAAAGACGGGGGAGAAAGTAGTGGGAGTTGCCAGGAGGAAGGGATGGAGCAGATAACTGTATTCGCACCCCCCCCCCCCCCAAAAAAAAAAAATCTGCTTTCAGAAATCTGGAATCAGGGAAGACCTTCTGTCAGCAAAAGTTTAATGTGAGCAAGTGCAAAGTGATGCATGTGGGAAAGAGGAACCCGAATTATAGCTACGTCATGCAAGGTTCCATGTTAGGAGTCACGGACCAAGAAAGGGATCTAGGTGTCGTCGTTGATGACACGTTGAAACCCTCTGCTGCTGCGGCTAACAAAGCAAATAGAACGTTAGGTATTATTAGGAAAGGAATGGAAAACAAAAATGAGGATGTTATAATGCCTTTGTATCGCTCCATGGTGCGACCATACCTCGAATATTGTGTTCAATTCTGGTCGCCGCATCTCAAAAAAGGTATAGTGGAATTAGAAAAGGTGCAGAGAAGGGCGACGAAAATGATAAAGGGGATGGGACGACTTCCCTATGAGGAAAGGCTAAAGTGGCTAGGGCTCTTCAGCTTGGAGAAAAGGCGGCTAAGGGGAGATATGATAGAGGTCTATAAAATAATGAGTGGAGTTGAACGGGTAGATGTGAAGCGTCTGTTCACGCTTTCCAAAAATACTAGGACTAGGGGGCATGGGATGAAGCTACAATGTAGTAAATTTAAAACGAATCGGAGAAAATTTTTCTTCACTGAACGTGCAATTAAACTCTGGAATTCGTTGCCAGAGAATGTGGTAAAGGTGGTTAGCTTAACAGAGTTTAAAAAAGGTTTGAATGGCTTTCTAAAGGAAAAGTCCATAGACCGTTATTAAATGTACTTGGGGAAAATCCACTATTTCTGGGATAAGCAGTATAAAATGTTTTGTACTTTTTGGGGATCTTGCCAGGTATTTGTGACCTAGATTGGCCACTGTTGGAAACAGGATGCTGGGCTCAATGGACCTTTGGTCTTTCCCAGTATGGCAATACTTATAGGGTGAGCAGAACAGTTTCTGTCCCTTTGGGTCAGCCTTTGAATTTGATGCCTGCACTCCAACTATTTCCCTAAACACAGGAAATCCTCCCCCCTCCTCAAATCTGTAAAAGAAGCAGATCACCTACTCAGGCAGGGCTGGAAAGGGAATGAGGAGGCATCCCTACAGTTTTTAATTGGTATGGTTATAGGTCGGTCCAGATGTTTGGAGATCATTCCATCCATCTCCACTTCCAGAAACATAAACAAATATAACAATGCTTTGGTCAGGGAAAAAGCCATCCTCAGAAACATGAAAGGTCAGTCATTAACCCCTGGATTCTATATAGCGCGGCTTAAGAATTTACGTGCAGAATTGTCTAAGCAAACTCTATAATGTGATGTGTGTAAATTCTAAGTCACGTAGTTGAAAGGGGGCGGGTTATGGGTGTCTCAAAATTCTATGCGCGTGGTTATAGAATACATCTGGTTCACGCCTAATTTACGCATCAGGATTTACAGCAAGTTTTACTAAATTTAGTCACAAGGACGGGCACGCAGCGTATTCTATAAACCACATGGAAATTTAGGCTTATTCTATAAAGTATGCCTAAATTTAAGCGTACTTCATAGAAAATGTCTAGGCGTATTTTTTTTCAGGGCAGATTTTTCAGGAGCCATATATAGAATCAGCCTTAAGTGCATTCTTAAATCTGCAAAATGTTCCCCTGCTCTGTAAGGGTGGAAGACAAACCTCAGTCCTCCAGGAGAGATCCACTGAAACAGCAGCATCTGAGTAGGGCTGGGTACTAAAATTCAATATTGGGCTGGGGGCAGCAGTTCAGTACAGAAGGGTAATTATGTCAGATGAGGGGGGAGGCTGGGTAGAGAGGGCAGTTATATCTGATGCTGGGGGGGGGGCTCACTAGAGAGGGCAATTATAGCCATTGCTGGGGTTAGTTTATTGCAGAGATGCTGGGGGCAGTGGGGTGGGGGGGGGGGTGAGGAGCAGAACATTTCAGTACAGAGGAGTGGTAAGTTTTTACAGTTTTTTTGTGTGCATGTTTTAAATTTTTGTGTGTGTGTAATCCGCCTAGTTCCCCTTTTGTGGGTACAGAACAGATTAAAAATGCTAGATTAAATTACATTTCCTTTTTACCACCAGTGAGCAGTGGCAGATGAAGAGCAAGGAGAGGGCCTCCCCTGTCTCTGCTCTTCTGAAACCTTTGTCCCATGCTGTGATAAATATTTACTCCCAGATTCTATATAACGTGATTTAAGTCGCATTCTAGATTAGCGCACGCAACTTAGTTAATAATCCAATTAGCGCTGATAAATTGCCACTTTAACAAGCAATTCACACTAATTGGCATTAATTAGAATTTACATGCAGGACTGTCTAAGCGTATTCTATAACATGATGTGCGTAAATTCTAAGTTGCATTCCATGGGCGTGGAATGGGCAGGTCGTGGGCATTTCTAAAATCTATGCACATTGTTATAGAATACATCTGGTCTGCGTGTAAATTAGGCAACCAAGTTTTACTTGGCGTAACTTCCCACGACTACATCTAGTCGCACCAACAGGCACTCGGCATAATCTATAAACCGTGCAAAAATGTAGGCTTATTTTATAAATTTAGGTGTACTTTATAGAATATGCCTATGCTTAGTTTGTTTCGGCACCAGTTTTTCAAGCGTGATATATAGAATCTAGGGGGGGATGCACTAAAGTCGTCGTTAGAACCGTTCCGTACCGAATTCCATAGCGAATCGGTAGGGAACGGCTATGCATCAAGGAAAGGGAACTCAAATGAGCTATTCGTTGTAGCTCACTTGCATTCTCTATTCGTGGGATAGGCATGGGATAGGCATAAAGGAATCCTGTGCAGAAGGAATGGATCCACAGAAGCTTAGCTGAAATTGGGTGGCGGGGAGAAGAGGGGTTGGTGGTTGAGAGGCTAGGATAGGGGAGGGCAGACTTATACGGGGTCTGTGCCAGAGCCTGTGATGGGAGGCGGGACAGGTGGTTGGGAGGCGGGAAATACTGCTGGGCAGACTTATACGGTCTGTGCCCTGAAAAAGACAGGTACAAATCAAGGTAAGGTATACACATATGAGTTTATCGTGGGCAGACTAGATGGACCGTGCAGGTCTTTTTCTGCCGTCATCTACTATGTTACTATGTTACTATTCCATCGTAAAACCGTTTCCAATCTGCCGGTCAAGCATGCGCAAAGCAGCAAAGCATTATGCTGCCTGCTCTGCGCATGCCAAAAAAAAATCCAAGTTCTTGTCCTTTTTTAAACAAAGCTATTAGTGGGATTTGAATCCGCCATGGCTGGATTATAAGACTGTAAGCGCTAACTACTCGGCCACAACTGTACTTACTTAGATGTCCCTCCCTTACTTCCAGGTCTCTCAGCTGAGTGAAGCACGGCCAAAAAGGACATTTTTATTATTGCGGGGTTGAATGTCCAAAAAAGAGCCTGCAGCATCGGAGCCTGTTTGATTTTTTTAAATAAAGCTTCGCTTAAAAAAAAAAAAAAACGTCCATTTTGTGCCCCCCCCCCCCCCCCCACGCAATAATAAAAACGTCCTTTTTGGCCATGCTTCACTCAGCTCAGAGACCTGGAAGTAAGGGAGGAGCAGCCAAGTAAGTACAGTTGTGGCTGAGTGGTTAGAGCAGTGGACTTGCAACTCAGTGGTGGTGGGTTCAAATCCTTAGTTCTGTTAAAAAAAGGACAAGCACTTGGATTTTTTCCCACTTTTTTAAGTTGTATGAAGTCTTTATTGAACATTTATCAATGAAGTGAGGAGCACTTGGGCGGTTTTTCGGGTGTAGAACAGCCATAATGGCCGTCCATGACGAGCACTTGGCCTTTTTAGCCCCCCCCCCCCCCCCCCCCCGATTTTTTTTTTAATTTTAATAATTTTTCCAATCCCGGGCAGCCCTAATGAGAGGTACAGACCTCTCGTTAGATTTTCCACCGTTTTCCAGTGTAAAGGCAATGGGAAAAGCTTAGTGCATCTCATTACAATAGGGTTTCTACATGATTTGCTCATCTGCATTCCGTTTTCGTTAGCTGCTACCATCGTCAGAAAAAAGTGTTTAGTGCACGCCAGGGTTTACTACTTGCTTGTTAAGGGCTCGTTAAGTTTAGTGCATCTGGCCCTGAGTGAAGCAGGAACAGGGTAAGAGATAAAGGAATGGGGTGGACAAACCAGAGTACAGACAGCAATATCACCGTGAATAGGGTAAAATGAGGACTTTTTATTTATTTAATACAGACTTGCTACAAAAGATTCGGTTCAATATATTTGAGTGACATTGCCGAAGGGTTAGAAGGTAAAGTTTGCCTTTTTGCGGATGATACTAAGATCTGTAACAGAGTGGACACCCGGGAGGGAGTGGAAAACATGAAAAAGGATCTGCAGAAGTTAGAAGAATGGTCTAAGGTTTGGCAATTAAAATTCAATGCGAAGAAATGCAAAGTGATGCACTTACTACTACTACTACTATAAATCACTTCTATAGCGCTACCAGTCGTACGCAGCGCTTTACAATTGAACATGAAGAAAGACAGTCCCTGCTCAAAAGAGCTTACAATCTAAATTAGGACAGACAGACAGGATCAATAAGGATAAGGGAAGGGCAGACAGAAGGACACAAGGATAAGATAAAAGTGACAAGTCAGGAGTCGAAAGCAGCATCAAACAGGTAGGCCTTTAGCCCGGATTTGAAGGCAGCCAGGGATGGAGCTAGACGTAATGGCTCGGGAAGCCTATTCCAGGCATAAGGTGCGGCAAGATAGAAGGAGCGGAGTCTGGAGTTAGCGATGGAGGAGAAGGGTGCAACTAGGAGAGATTTGCCTAGTGAACGGAGTTCCTGGGAAGGAGTGTAGGGAGAGATGAGGGTGGAGAGGTAGTGAGGGGCAGCAGAGTGAATGCACTTATAAGGCAATAAGAGGAGCTTGAATTGTATACGGAAACGGATAGGGAGCCAGTGAAGCGATTTCAGGAGAGGGCTGATATGGGCATAACGACTTTGGCGAAATATTAGTCGTGCGGCAGAGTTTTGAACAGATTGAAGAGGAGAGAGATGGCTGAGTGGAAGACCTGTGAGAAGCAAGTTGCAGTAGTCCAAGCAAGAGGTGATGAGAGTGTGGCTGAGGGTTCTGATAGCGTGTTCAGAAAGGAAAGGGTGAATTCTGGCGATGTTATAAAGGAAGAAATGACAGGTTTTACTAATCTGTTGAATTTGGACAGAGAAGGAGAGGGAGGAGTCGAAGATGACCCCAAGGTTGCGAGTAGAAATCCACGGGAGACGTATGTGTTAGGCGGTGAGAGTCTGATAGGTACGGACGGGGAGAGGGATCTTGGGGTGATAGTATCTGAAGATCTGAAAGTGACGAAACTGTGTGACAAGGCGGTGGTCATAGCCAGAAGATTGCTAGGCTGTATAGAGAGAGGTGTGACCAGCAGAAGAAAGGGGGTGTTGATGCCCCTGTAGAAGTCATTGGTGAGGCCCCACCTGGAGTATTGTGTTCAGTTTTGGAGGCCGTATCTTGCTAAGGATGTAAAAAGAATTGAAGCGGTGCAAAGAAAAGTTACAAGAATGGTATGGGATTTGTGTTACCAGACGTATGAGGAGAGACGTTGACCTGAACACGTATACCCTGGAGGAAAGGAGAAACAGGGGTGATATGATACAGACGTTCAAATATTTGAAAGGTATTAATCCGCAAACGAAGCTTTTCTGTAGATGGGAAGGCGGTAGAACTAGAGGACATGAAATGAGATTGAAGGGGGGCAGACTCAAGAAAAATGTCAGGAAGTATTTTTTCACGGAGAAGGTGGTGGATGCTTGGAATGCCCTCCTGCAGAGGTGGTGGAGATGAAAACGGTAACGGAATTCAAAAATGCGTGGGATAAACACAAAGGAATCCTGTTTAGAAGGAATGGATCCACGGAATCTTAGCGGAGATTGGGTGGCAACACCGGTAATTGGGAAGCAAAGCTGGTGCTGGACAGACTTCTACGGTCTGTGCCCTGAAAATGGCAAGGACAAATCAAGGTCAGGTATACATATAAAGTATGCTGTATGCATTTCTGCCACTGCTCTGAAAGAGAAGGAACTGCATGTTCTTAGAAATTGGTTTTTCTTGGAGTATTAATCATCCAAGTACTGGAAATACTGTTGGAAGACTCCTGAAGAAGGCGCCGAAACACGGCTGTGTTGAGTCAACCTGTTATAATAAATATACTTTTTTTTAAATATACGTCTCCCCTATTGATTGGAAAGAGCCTATCCCCCCCTCCCCCACTCTTCTCGTGTTCTCTCTATACAAATAAAGCAGCACATAGGAGTTTATCTTGTTGGGCAGACTGGATGGACCGTGCAGGTCTTTTTCTGCCGTCATCTACTATGTTACAAGAGCTGGGACTGGAAGTTGGGGGTCCTCTGGCCTTCTGTCTCCCTTGGGCCAAACAAACCAAAGACAGAGAGCATATTCGGGTATTACTTGAAGCTGGGGTCCCCCTCCCTGTATGGAAATGTTGAGCCCTGCCCTGCCTGTTCTGGGGTTCCTTCCCTGTAGAAACATGGACCCCCCCCCCACCCCCCACGCAGCATCCCTTAAATTTTGGTAGAAATTGAAAAGCTTCTCACAGTTATATCTTTCTCGATCTATCTGTCTCACAAATTTCTGCCTTATGGAATCCAGTGCATTTTGAGAGTGACAGACAGACGGAGGGACTCACTACTCACTTCATTGTAATCAGCTGGTGATTTTTCACCTGCCTGTGGTCAGTTTTTATGTTCCCTGCTTGCTGCTATGTTACAAATCCCTGGGTTATTTTTTTCTTTAAGATATATAGATATAAATGCAGATTTTTTTTTCCCGGAGTTCAACAACTCAATGGGGGAGGGGGAGCACATGTCATGAATTTACTCTGATCAAAGCCCGCTCTGCCTCCTGATAGGATATAGTAGATGACGGCAGATAAAGACCTGCACGGTCCATCCAGTCTACCCGACAAGATATATGTAGCAGTAGAATGGGGTTTATTATAGAAACCTGCACAAATCTGTAATACATTTCGGTTCTTAGCAAGAGGGAAGGACTGAAACTGCTGAGGTTATTGCCCAGGAGTTTCTTGAACCTGCATGACTCGAATCATTGCAGTACTAATCAGAGAAACAACCCCTTTTCCTTTCCCCGTTTCGACCTTTCCGGTTGGAAATTGTTACAATGCTACAGGGTTTGGGGGTTTTTTTTTTCGTTCTTGTATTTTCGGATCTCTGAATTGCAACCCTTTCACTATTTTTATTTTCAATACAGATGTGTGCGGGGGGGGGGGGGGGAGGCACGCCCCTCGCTGTTAAACATACCCCCCCCCCTAATACCTTTTCCAGGTTGTTCATAATAATCGTATTTAAAAAGCTGTAACTGGACAATGAAAGTTTTCGCCTCGTGCCAATGTATTTTCGTCCTGAAAGTTTTCGGCCCAGCTTTTATTCGGTTTTCCGATGACTCCTTCCTATTTCCTGCTCCTTCCTTTCCCTTGCGGATACATCTGACCTTAAAAACCCAAAAGAGAAGTCAGTAGTACAGTTTGCAGGGGAACAGGAGTCCTTATTGCAGAACTTGAAATCAGGCCTAAACCCCGATCTATGCGATTCTAACCTTCCACTTTTCTTACCGTGGCCGAATCTAGCTTTGAATTATTCTGCATCGTTCAGGTCAGTCCAATGGGCGGGATAAGAAATTGGGAAGGCTAAATGACCCAGCTTCCTGTGGGTCTTTGTGGACCACCCCACTGATTTTTTTTGGTCCATTTTAAGCATGCACCTCTCTTCCCTTTACCCCCCCCCCCCCCATCATTTCCCACTGAGCCCTTTTGATTCCACGTGAAAATAATGCTTGCTTTTTTAATGCAAGGCTTGGGTGACCTGCCTTCAGCTCTGTCCCACTGAGCTGGACTTTGCCAGCCTAATTCTGTCCCTCTGGCCACAAGACCGAGCCCCACGTGTTGGTACCTTCAGTCTTGTATCACTGATCAATGGGCACAATTTAAGCAAGTTCAGTCACCCAGAGGTTGATGACAAACAAAACTCCCCCCCCCCCCCCATTCAAAAAGAGGATTTACTGCAAATCCGGCGGGATAAATACTCCATGACAAATTGTGTACAGGGGGGGGGGGGGGGGGCAAAGGCAGGGATCCATGGAGGAAAGCGTAGCAGATGTAATGAAACGTGGTAACACGACCAGATCTGTGGCTCCCAGGGCGCCAAACACTCCCCCCCCCCCCCCTGCCAAGGAGGGAACCCTTTAAATTCACCCTGGAAAGAAGGAGCCCGCCCCCCCCCAGTCCTCAGGGCAGGTTAACAAGTTCCCAGTCTGAATTCCTGCAGGGTCGGGGAAAGGGGGCTGCACCCCATCCCACCCCCACCTCCAGCAGTGGGAGGAGAAAGCTGTAGGAGGAGATATCAGGGAGGGGGGGGGGTTCTTCCCACTGTTTTTAAGGGAAGGCACAGAATCAGCCAAATCAGAAGTTTCTTAGGATGGAGTAGATTTGATGCACTGAGATAGCAAAGCCTGACCCCCTCCCAGCAATTATAAGGAAGTTATAGGATCCCCCTCTCCCCCCCCCCCCACACACACAAACACACAATTCTCCCCCCCCCCCCAAAACAAAATACCTGATTTAAAGCAGCTGCTGCTAAATCTGAGGCTGGGGGTGTGTCAGGTACATTGACCACCATCTACCTGGGCATCTTTCCCGATCCATATTCTAAAGGACCCCCACCCCACTCCCAACGCTGCTCAAGGAGAGTCTCTCCTCCCCCTCCCCCTTGTCCCAGCATACCTGGAAAGTGACAAGGTCAGAGCCATCTTACCCTGGGTGAAGATGGCACTGGCTCAGAGGGGGCACAGAGAGAAGGAAAGCAGTAGGCAGCATCCATTCATCGCCTGACATCTCCTCCAGAGGAAAGTTTTGCAAACAGAGCGGCCTGAGCCTGTAACTTTAAGCTCCCTGGCCAATGAGCCAGTCAGCCCTCCTCTCCAGGGATTTCAGCAGAGGTGCCAGGGACTGGCACACAGAGCCGGAGCCCGCGGGCTGCTATTGGAGCCTGGTATCATGGGCACTCCTCGCTTCCCTCCCACCCTCCTCACCCAGCGCTGCTGACGTCAGGGGGGGGCTGAGCGGGGCAAGTGGGCAAGGAAGCCCCAGACACTGCTCTCTCCTGGAGCCCAAAGCCGGCATTCAACTTCTGGAAGCCTCTGCCTGACCCCCTGCCTTGGAGCTGAGCTCTGGCAGCCCAAACGCTGCCCCCCCCCCCTGACTATTTCCCAGCCTTTCGCCTTCTCTTGCGGGCACCAGTTTCCACTTTGCCCTGCACAGACCAACCGTAGACGTTTAGGACACACGAATAAATCAGCGGGTTTCTTTTGTCCGTGGGGTTTGATCTGTGCGGCTAGTTTTTGAGGGTTTTTTTTTCTAGGAGTCGCTGAGCACCTGTTTGACTTTTTTCCGGACAGAAGCTGGACAGTTCCTTGCAGGGACCTTGAAAGTCGCTGGAGCTGCAAGTGCTGGGGACGGACCCAGAGCCCCCCCCCCCCCCCCCCCCCCCCCCAGCCGCCGAGGATGCTGACTTTTCAAACGTGGAAGGGTTGCTGACGACCCCGCAGGCACCTGCCGGCGAAATTCTAAAAAGCTCAAGAAAATTGAAAACAAGAAAGTTGAAGACAGAATCCTGAAGAAGGATTTCCCATTCGCCAAGCCAGGAATTGCAGAATGAGCAAACCTGCAGGTTCAACAAGTGGGTAATGTAATATGTGACGGTTTTGCAAGTGGTTTTTTTTGCAGAATTTGGGCTTGTGCATGGTATGGGTATGCTTTTACATGTCACCCCCTTGGGTTTTTGGAACGGGCGGGGAACGTACGCTCTTATTTTAAAGCTTGATAGTTAATCTCAGACTAGCTAGGTGCCCTTTTCAGATTCTTCTGTATGTTTAATTACACACATGCACGCACAAATTATGAACGCCTATATACGCGCATACACTCACAAAAAAAAAGAGGTGGAATTAGAACTTGGGGCTCCGCTGCTCACAACTTTCAAAATGTTTAAATGCCACCCTTTTTGCGTGGGGTTTTTTTTGTTGAAAATGCAAGAGACGAAAGAAGGCCTTGAACCCGGAGAGTGAGACGCGCGCACCTCACTCCTGCAGTCTCTGAACCCTTTCCCGTCCTGGCTTGAGCCAGGTTGGTGAAGGGAGGGAGGTGAAAAGTGCACCAGGGTGGTGAAAGCAACTGGCAGAAAACTCAATACTTTTCATCCAAGTCCTTCCAGAGAAAAACACCAGGATTTTTTTTTTTCCGAGTCAAATTGTCTGTAGTCCTCAATCCGGCACTTTTGAAGTTTTTAGTAATGTTTGGATGACTCCACTGAGTCCTGTGCTCGACAGGGTCTTTCTTTTAAGATTGTCCTCTGCACCCAGGTCTCCAAAAAAAACCCAAAAAACCCCAACAACCTTGGGCGTGCTAAATCCTCAACATCGCTAGCCCAAGAGCAGAATTTCCAAACGAAACGAATCTTTTTTTGTGTCCTGAATACACGACAAAATTCTTCCGAGGTTTCCGTGGCTGGGGATGTGGGTTCAAGTTCTTAAGGCAGGGGGGAACAGTCCTCAACTTTCGGCTGGGAAACAGGGTGAGATGAGGAGGGAAAGGAAAACAGACAGACTGGTTAAGACCTAAAAATGATTTGCGCCTTTCGTCAATTCAAGAATCTTTAAAAAAAAAAAAAAGTGAGTGAATATACGTATTATATATCCACATATCTCTCTGGATATAGATATATTAACACGTCCATAAGATAAGCAACTCTTTATTATAAATGAGATATTTTTCTGCTTTTAAATGAAATAAATCCATGGGATTTTTTTTATAGCGGAGATTAAGAGCTGAACCCCGCTTTTTTTTCTTTTTAAATTGTATTATTTATTAATTTCCTAATAACTCTTAATGAGCACAGTTTTTTTTGCTGAATTCCTGTCCCCTTTTGGGTTTGCCTTAAAGCCTCGCAAATCTGAATAAGAAATAAAAGCTGGGTCCATCCCTTCCCTACATCCCAGCGACAACAAGGCTCCGTTTCTGGAGCAGGATTTTTTTTAAGTTCCAATAATTTGTATTAAAGGTTTTCTGGTGACTTTATCGTTCGTTTCGGTTCTACTGATGACACTTGTTTTGATAGCAAACCTTTATGATTGCCAGTCAAACCAAAAGCCAAACAATATTTCAAGTTTAAAGTTTTAGGACATCAAAGATCAAGAGAGATCCCTTAAACGTATATATTTTTTTACAGTTTACAGAACTGCTTCAAGTGGGTTGTTTTTTTCCTGAAAATTGTCAGAATTAGCAGCCCACTGGAAACTCGCAAAATCCACACAAACAAATCATTTCGATTTCCACCAGACTTTGCAGGTTAGGCTGGGCTTCTTGGGACGGAGAGGCAGCCACCTCTGGGGTGGAGAGCAATCAGCTTTGGGACTTGCTGGGTTATGGTTACAAGGCCGCAGCTTCTGACTGCTGTTATTATGATTATTAATAATAATTGCTGGGGGGAGGGGGGGATAGCTGGATAAAGTGAGATACAGGAGTGGCACAATCTGGTCTCCGCAGCGGCTCTTAATCAAAGATTTATTACGCCTATTCTTAAAAACGAATTTTTTTTCCTTATTTTCTATATTTCACTATACGTTTTCTTAAAAATAAGCGCTTTTCTTATTTTGCAGAATGTCATGAAAATCTGCTAAATTGTCCTCACCCCCCCCCCCCCACCCCAAATACACATTTGATACCTTGGAATCGGATAACTTTACCAGGTGGCCTTGGCTCCCATAAGTTGAATATATCTTTTTTTTAGGGGAGAGGGGGTTCTGTTGCTCTGGCTTCTGCATCTCTCCCCCCTCACCAGGTGTAGCGCTATGTCAGTGTCGTCTCTGCCTGGGTGGTAAGAAGCGGTCCCCCCCCCCCAACTGAACGACCCCTCAAATCCGAGACTAACTTCTTTTAACTGCCTCTGATGGTAATTACAGTAATCTAAGCTGCCATATATCTTTAAGTAATTATGTCACACAAAAAGCCCCCAGGGACCCCCTGCTAAGGACCTGCTAACAACCAGTCTCCAGTTCAAGAAAATTCTCCAATTTCAGAAAACTCCACTTCCGAGAATCGGTTCAACCCTGAGATAAAGATTCTTCCAGAAGGAGCTTAATAAAGTCATCCTATGACCTAATAGCATTTCTGTTCACTAGGGTTTAGCGTTCCATTTATTTCATGGGAGTTTGTTTGTTTTTTTTGCACTTTCCCAAGAAATTCTCCTCCAATCAGGACTGTTTTAATTATTGATAAAAAGAAACTAAGGTTTAAAAAAAAACCCACACACACAAAAAAAAAACTAAAGCCCAATGGAAGTAGACGCGGAAAACAGCGGTTAAATTTTACCGTGCGATGACGGAAGATTATTTGTTACTAATAACAATAATATAATATAAAAATAGAGTTCACCACGGGACCGACGATTTTTAAAAAAATGTCCACAGCTCTTCGGGCGATTTCACAACGAATTCGTATCACGTTTATTTATTAAAAACAAAAAAAAATAACTATACCAGTTTTAGCATAAAGTGGCTCATTACTGCTCGTGTTTAAGTTACATTTCGCAATTTATTCATTTTAAAATCTGCAAAACTCAAGGCTTAAAAGGCAGAATGAGGCCTGTGGATAGTAGAACTTAGTTCATCACCCCCAAATTATCTGGAAAAGACACCTTTTAACACCTGAAGAAAGCAAAGGGGCTTTGGGTACCGGTTAAAAAATTCAAAGATGTGGGATTTACTGAAGAGCCTACACGATTTTTATTTTTTTATTTTTTTAAATCCTGGTAGAAAAATTGGATTAATATAAAGGAAAAAGATTTGGAAGGCTGGAGACTTCCAGGTTTGTTATAAATGTGGGATTTCACCGCATAGAGGGGTGGTATTGGTGGTGGTTGTTATTGGACGGTGGGGGGGGGGGATGGGGGCAGAGGGGATCTACGTAGGGCCTCCCCCCTCCTTGGCATTGTGAGTTGAATTCCCATGCTACACTTTTTGACGGGTCACTGGTGAATCAATGGGCAGGTGGCAGAGAAGGTCATGTAATTACACAGCTCCAGAAAGAAAAATCCCTTCCTGGGCTCCCGAGCCACACGCGAGGGGCCCTACCTGCAGCCCCCCCCCCCCCCCAGCAACACACACACTTGCACCCCTGCCCCCCCCCCCGAGCCTTGTTGGGGCGTCTTTCGTAACTTGCCAGACTCCCCCACCCAGGGCCAGAATTAATCCCCCATTCCTCTGCTCGCCTCGCTGTGGCGGGGGGTGGGGGTGGGCTGGCAAGTAGCTGGGACTGGGGACAAAAATGCTGGTTAGCAGTCGATCTAATGTCCCCACCAGCCCGCCCCACACATTGCTCCAGAGGCCGTGGTGGGAGTTGCAGCCCATCCACTCCTAGCTCAATTCTTTGGGGTGGGTCTCTCACTTCCAGCTGTAGCAGTCCCTTACTCCCCTCCCCCCCCCCCGAGTTAGACATTTCAGTCTCCTGTTCCCAGATTCCTCTCCCCCCCCCCCCCCCCCCCCCCATCACCTACGTACCCAAAAGTCACAATCCTAAACCGTTTACGCCAACTGGCGATTTACAAATGTAATCAAGTAATCGTGGGAGCCGACTGAGCTCAGTACCCGGACGCAGTCACTTTGAAACAACACGCGCTTAGCAAGAAAAAGGCATTTTTAAAAAGTCCTTCTCTTATCTTTTAATGGGAGAATTCAAAAATGAAGCTTACTTTTAAAAAAATTAAATGTTATGTATTTAATCCTAACCTAATCCGACCAGTATTAGCGGTAACATTACCACTTCGCACCTTCACTCTGGCTATTGTTGGGATTAGGAAGGGTTTTAATATATTACATTGGTTTAGCTTGGTTTTGATTTTGCTGTACCCACTGTCTGAAACGATTTGGTGTAAACGCTTTTACTTATTCGTGTAGACTCTGGACAGCGACCTGGTAAATATGCTGCTCTCCTCCCACCCCCGTCACGTTATTTCTGGTTAGCTGGATGTTTAACCAAATTAGGAACTGCCCAGGATCCAGTCTAATATACAGATGTGCTCAGGTAGGGGGGAAATCACCCTGTATGAAACCGCTGCTTTTTTGTTTTGCCTTTTGCCATAGTTTCGGGGGGGGGGGGGGGAGGAGAAGATCAAGCTCGATACTTTGAACACAAACTAAACATCAATGTATATTCATAGCCATAAACTTCTTCTGGTCGTGCCTAAAATGATCATTCCAATGGGCGAAAAAAATTTTGTCCGGATGATTTTACCCAACCCAAACTGGGAAGGCTGGGGTTAGACAACAGCTGGTGACTCAGACGCCCGAGGAGTTAATCCTGTAAATTATTAAATTAAAATGGGAAGGGGCTGGCGGGTCTTCACCTTTACTGTTCTGGGATCTTGCCAGATATTTGTGAACTGGATTGGAAACAGGATGCTGGGCTTGATGGACCTTCGGCAATATTTATGTACTTGGGATTCTGAATGGAATGTTGCTACTCTTTGGAGCTCTACATGGAATCCTGTTACTCTTTAGGATTCTAGAATCTTGCTGTTCTTTGGGGTTCCACATGGAATCTTGTTACTCTTTAGGATTCTAGAATTTTGCTATTCTTTGGGGTTCTACATGGAACGTTGCTACTCTTTGGGTTTCTGCCAGGTACTTGGGACCTAGATTGGCCACTGTTGGAAACAGGATGCTGGGCTTGATGGACCTTCAGTCAGTCCCAGTATGGCAATACTTATGTCGTTAAGTTCTCACCCCCCCCCCCCTTGGTGCAGCAGCAAAAATATGCAAATGAACATGACAGAATTGGCTGATTCTGCTGAGCAGTCTCGGTTTAGAGCCGGAGAGCCAAGGTCCAATACCTTCAAATTACTAGAAATGAACTAGGACTGCATTTCTGAAGCAGGCTGTTTATAGGGATTATGCAGGCAGGTTTAGCTTCCTCAGTTTGGATATGGTATTTCTTGTCTTTTCATTACTTTTTATTCTTTAATTGATTGAGGGCTGTATTTTGATTAAAATTTGCTATCCTGCGTTTAAAGGTATGTTATTCCCCCCCATCCCCCTGTAGTTGTTGCTTGTGACTGGGCATTGGCAGATAAAGACCTGAGTGGTCCATCCAGCTGCCCCACAAGATAAACTCATTTTACATGGTATGTGATACTTTATACCCGAGTTTGATTTGTCCTTTCCATTCTCAGGGCACAGACCGTAGAAGTCTGCCCAGCACTGTTCTTGTACTGAAAGTTCTGAAGCTAATGTCCATCCCATCCCTATCTATTCAGTCACGATCAGGGCGTAGACCGTAGAAGTCTGCCCAGACTCTTCTTGTACTAAAAGTTCTGAAGATTCTGGAATCCTAAAGAGTTACAAGATTCTGGAATCCCAATTAATAGCAACATTCCATGTAGAACTCCAAAGAGTAACTTGTAGTAACATAGTAAATGACAAGGTATGTGATACTTTATACTTGAGTTTGATTTGTCCTTGCCATTCTCAGGGCACAGACTGTAGAAGTCTGCCCAGCACTGTTCTTGTACTAAGTTCAATGGAGGGTTAAGTGACTTGCCTAGCGTTACAAGGAACTGCTGTGGGAACAAAAGTATATAACATTTGATTAATCATGATTACAAATTTTAATCAAAATGCAGCCCTAGAAAAAAACACAATGTTAAAAAAAACCCTCCAGCTCAAACTTTCTTTTTAAAAAAGTTTACAAGGCAGCCATTAAACATCAGCTGCTCTTCAGCTAAATTCCTTTCACCTTTAGAGCCCTTCGTTTAATGCGTTTGTCAGGTATCACCTTCGTTATGCAAAAACCTGTATTCTGTAAAGGACCAGATTCCCCCCCCCCCCCCCTTTGTGACCTGCTTTGAGCCGTTTGGAAAAGCCAGAAATAGTCTGAAGACACACATTTTAGTAACATAGTAGATGACGGCAGAAAAAGACCTGCACGGTCCATCTACTACTACTATTACTATTTAGCATTTCTATAGCGCTACAAGGCATACGCAGCGCTGCACAAACATAGAAGAAAGACAGTCCCTGCTCAAAGAGCTTACAATCTAATAGACAAAAAATAAATAAATAAAGTAAGCAAATCAAATCAATTAATGTGAACGGGAAGGAAGAGAGGAGGGTAGGTGGAGGCGAGTGGTTACGAGTCAAAAGCAATGTTAAAGAGGTGGGCTTTCAGTCTAGATTTAAAGGTGGCCAAGGATGGGGCAAGACGTAGGGGCTCAGGAAGTTTATTCCAGGCGTAGGGTGCAGCGAGACAGAAGGCGCGAAATCTAGAGTTGGCAGTAGTGGAGAAGGGAACAGATAAGAAGGATTTATCCATGGAGCGGAGTGCACGGGAAGGGGTGTAGGGAAGGACGAGTGTAGAGAGATACCGGGGAGCAGCAGAGTGAGTACATTTATAGGTTAGTAGAAGAAGTTTGAACAGGATGCGAAAACGGATAGGGAGCCAGTGAAGTGACTTGAGGAGAGGGGTAGTATGATTAAAGCGACCCTGGCGGAAGATGAGACGGGCAGCAGAGTTTTGAACCGACTGGAGAGGGGAGAGGTGACTAAGTGGGAGGCCAGCAAGAAGCAGATTGCAGTAGTCTAAACGAGAGGTGACAAGGGTGTGGATGAGGGTTTTGGTAGAGTGCTCGGAAAGAAAGGGGCGGATTTTACGGATGTTGTAAAGAAAGAAACGACAGGTCTTGGCAATCTGCTGGATATGAGCAGAGAAGAAGAGTCAAAGATGACCCCAAGGTTTCGAGCTGAGGAGACAGGGAGAATGAGAGAGCCATCAACAGAAATAGAAAACGGGGGGAGCGGGGAGGTGGGTTTGGGGGGGGGGGAATGAGAAGCTCGGTTTTGGTCATATTTAATTTCAGGTGGCGTTGAGACATCCAGACAGCAATGTCAGACAAGCACGCTGAAACTTTGGTTTGGATGCAAGGTGAGATATCAGGGGTAGAAAGGTAGATTTGGGAGTCATCAGCATAGAGATGGTAGGAAAAGCCATGGGATGAGATTAATGAACCAAGGGAAGAAGTGTAGATAGAAAAGAGGAGGGGACCAAGAACAGAACCCTGAGGTCTGCCCAACAAGATAAACTCATATGTGCTACTTCTTGTGTATACCTTACCTTGATTTGTATCTGTCATTTTCAGGGCAAAGACCATAGAAGTCTTGCCCAGCTCTAGCCCCGCCTCCCAAACACCAGCCCCGCCTCCCAATCTCGGCTAAGCTTCTGATGATCCAAACCTGAATATATGGAATCAGAAACCCTGCTAGAGGAATTGCCAGCTTGGGAGGTTAAGTGACTCACAACATTTCCGCTACACGTTCTTTTGACTGGTCCATATACCTTTGCTAAAGAGGCAGAACGAGCATCCTAGGACCCTTTCACCTTGCGCTACTTAGCATTTAGCACACTCTTAAGCTTTAGTAAAAAGGACCCCTCAGGAAGTAAAGATTGGGTCTTTTCCTATCCAAACTGCTCAGCTGCCTCCCCCTTTACCCTGTCCCTGCAGCCCTTTTCCACTCTCCTTCTTACCACAGCCTTCTCTCTGCCTTGAGCTGGTTGGGACTGGGGCCCCTTTTCCCTCTAAGCTGAGCGGGAGACCTACCAGTTGGGGGTGCTGTTTCACTATCACATTTTCAATAGGGGCATAGCTACATGGGGCCACGGGGGCCTGGGACCCCCTGCCGATGACCCTCTCAATCCCCCCTCCCGTCACCAACCCGCCATCAACCCGCCATCGCTGTCACCTACCTTTGCTAGCGGGGGACCCCAACCCCCGCCAGCCGAGGTCTTCTTCGTTCTGTTTCTGAGTCTGACGAAGGAAGAAGAGGACCTCGGCTAGCGGGGGTTGGGGTCCCCCGCTAGCAAAGGTAGGTGACAGCGATGGCGGGGGAGGGTTGGCGGTGGGAGGGGAGTCGAGAGGGTCGTCGGCAGGGGGGTTCAAAGTTGGTGGTGGTGGTGGCGGCGGCGGCGGCGAAGGGTGTCGGCAATGGCGGGGGGATCGGCAATGGCAGGAGGGGTCAGCGGCGCCAGGGGGGCTAAAATGTGCCCCCTCACCTTGGGCTCTGGACCCCCTCTCCCACCGAAGTCTGGCTACGTCCCTGATTTTCAATAGTGAGGGACAAGCAAGCTCTGCAGGACTCCAGAGAACCTGCCTGTCCCCAGTGATTGAAAACACAATATTGAAGCAGCACCCCCTACTGGTAGCAGTGCAGTTGGAGGACTCCTGCTCAGCTTCGAGGAATAGTGACTGGGCTACCATTTTATCTTTTCTCACAGTGCGTTGAACATGGGTCAGTCGGTCCTAAGAGATAGGCGAGCGCCGTTTGGAAGGGACGGGCGATGGCCTCCGTCGCCCTCGGCCGATCGAAAGGGAGTCGGGTTCAGATCCCCGAACCCGGAGCGGCGGAGACGGGCGCCGCGAGGCGTCCAGTGCGGCGACGCAACCGATCCCGGAGAAGCCGGCGGGAGCCCCAGGGAGAGTTCTCTTTTCTTTGTGAAGGGCAGGGCGCCCTGGAACGGGTTCGCTCCGAGAGAGGGGCCCGAGCCTTGGAAAGTGTCGCGGTTCCGGCGGCATCCAGTGAGCTCTCACCGGCCCTTGAAAATCCGGGGGAGAGGGTGTAAATCTCGCGCCGGGCCGTACCCAGAGGGGTTGGTGGTCAGGAGGCGAGGATAGTGGTGGGCAGACTTATAAGGGCTGTGCCAGAGCCAGTGGTGGGAGGCGGGACTGGTGGTTGGGAGGCGGGGAATAGTGCTGGGCAGACTTATACGGTCTGTGCCAGAGATGGTGGTGGGAGGCGGGGCTGGTGGTTGGGAGGAGGGGATAGTGCTGGGCAGACTTATACGGTCTGTGCCCTGAAAAAGACAGGTACAAATCAAGGTAAGGTAAACACATGTGAGTTTATCTTGTTGGGCAGACTGGATGGACCGTGCAGGTCTTTTTCTGCCGTCATCTACTATGTTACTATGTTACTATGTTACTTAATCTTACCAACTTTAAGGATAAGGCATGCTAACAGGAACGCTTTTCTAGCAGCATGAACGTTCATAACCTTGTTTCGCGATCTGCTTCGGCAGGAGGAAATTGACTTCAAAATGGTGACCGGTATTAAAAACGCTGTTAAGCAAAGCCTCCAATCAAAAAATAAATAAATAAAAGACTTACAGAAACAGTTGCTCATTTTAGAAAAAAGCGTTCCACTGGTTAGGACCATTAAAACCTACAGGTGTTACTGTTTGCAAACAATAAATCCGTCATTGTCCATGCTGATGCACTAACTTTAAAATATTACCCCCTCGGTGAGTGCTGTGGGGGGACGCTTATGTTGATCTTTGCTGCTCTCTCAAGGTCTAGTATTTTACTGCTTTAACTTGGACTGTCTCTTCCCAGGAGGAATGACTTCTCTTTAACTGTGATGGCTTACCATACAGTACGACCACCAAAACTTCCGGAAATCACTAAAAACCAACCCGTTTAAAAAGGCATACCCTACCGATCCAACATAAATGCCTGATCTCTGCAACACAACCAAACTAAAGCACATAATGGACATAACACAACTCTTCCGTTCTCTGCAACACAACCAAACTAAAGCACGTAATGGGCATAACACAACCAAACGAAAGCACGTAATGGGCATAACACAACTCTTCCGTTCTCTGCAACACAACCAAACGAAAGCACGTAATGGGCATAACACAACTCTTCCGTTCTCTGCAACACAACCAAACGAAAGCACGTAATGGGCATAACACAACTCTTCCGTTCTCTGCAACACAACCAAACGAAAGCACGTAATGGGCATAACACAACTCTTCCGTTCTCTGCAACACAACCAAACTAAAGCAAGCAATGGACATAACAAAACTCTTCCATTCTCTGCAACACAACCAAACTGAAGCACGCAATGGACATAATACAACTCTTCCGTTCTCCAATTCCCTAATGTGGCTGTGCCACATGAACTTGATCTTACCACAACATCACCCTGTATTTGTTCACACCGGAGCCTGCAAAGGCCTCTCCGGTACTATGTAAGCCACATTGAGCCTACAAATAGGTGGGAAAATGTGGGATACAAATGTAACAAATAAATAAATAAAAATCCAAGATGTGATCTATTCATGTACATTTAAGCTTGGAGAATTTGTGTCCACCTTAGGTGCTTGTAATTTTTTTCCCCCTCAAACAATGTCTGTGTTCCATTAATCTGATCCTCAATCGGTGCTTTGTTTGACCATTATATAAGAGTCCACATGGACAGCTAATCACACGTAACCTACTGGTTGTACAAGTTGTATCTCTCAAAATCTGAATATACCTATTGCCCTGGGACCTTCAAAACTCCCTCCCTTTAACCATCATCCCACAAAAGGAACGATGGCCACAAATTTACCCACGTTATTCTGGAAGGGGTGTTATGGGATGATCATGATTCTTGGGGTGGGGGAAGGCACAAAGCTGAAAGTTTGCTTAATGCGTCTGATCCCTTTGCACTGGCCCTGCTTTTCTTATATTCTTAGTCTAGCACTCACGGGACACTAACTTTGGCTCGTCTCATCTTCCAATGACAGCCTTTTAGTTGTATTTTATTTATTTATTTATGTACTGGGATTTTTTTTTATTTGCCTGGATGAAGAGACTCACCCAAGGCGGTGTACAGCAGGTTCATAAAACTTACAGTTTTGTTAACAGCATAACAATAGTAAAAGAACCAAATATTATGACATTACTTTTATCATATTTCTGCAATATAGTTGAGCTTTAGTGCTGTCAAATATCTATCAATATATATATATTTGACAACACTGCAGAGCAACTGTATAACAGAAATATGATAAATGTAATGTCATACTTTCCAAAAATACTAGGACTAGGGGACATGCGATTAAACTACAGTGTAGTAAATTTAAAACAAATCGGAGAAAATTTTTCTTCACCCATCGTGTAATTAAACTCTGGAATTCGTTGCCGGAAAATGTGGTGAAGGCGGTTAGCTTAGCAGAGTTTAAAAAGGGGTTGGACTGTTTCCTAAAGGACAAGTCCATAAACCGCTACTAAACGGACTTGGAAAAATCCAAAATCCCAGGAATAACATGTATAGAATGTTTGTACGTTTGGGAAGCTTGCCAGGTGCCCTTGGCCTGGATTGGCCGCTGTTGTGGACAAGATGCTGGGCTCGATGGACCTTTGGTCTTTTCCCAGTGTGGCATTACTTATGTACTTATGTCCTCTACTTGGCTCACTTTTATTACATAGAGCAGTGATTTAACCTATTGTGATGTCATAGTGGCTCATTCCACCAATAAGAGCCAACCTCATTAGTGATGTCACAATGGCTTGATTGTATAGAATGTTTGTACGTTTGGGAAGCTTGCCAGGTGCCCTTGGCCTGGATTGGCCGCTGTCGTGGACAAGATGCTGGGCTCAATGGACCCTTGGTCTTTTCCCAGTATGGCATTACTTATGTACTTATACTAGAAAGCATGGAAGAACATTCAAATAACACACTCTGGTTCATAAAATCATCTACGGTGAAGCCCCGGGATACATGTCAAACCTCATAGACCTTCAAACTAGAAACACAACAAAATCAACACGCTCATTCCTAAACCTTCACCACCCAAGCTGCAAAGGACTCAAATACAAATCAACCTATGCATCCAGCTTCTCCTATATAAGCACGCAACTTCGGAACGCACTACCAAACGCCACAAAAACAACATATGACCTACCAAACTTCTGGAAATCACTAAAGACTATCTTGTTCAAAAAGGCATACCCTAACGACCCAACTTAAATTCCTGAATCCTGCAACACGACGATACTAATACTTGAACTGGACATAGCTTAACGCTTCCTCCTTTCTACTCCCTTATGTGTCTGTCACACATGCACCTTATTATACCATAATATCACTCTGTAATTGTCATACCGAAAAGGCGATCGCCTCATAGTACTATGTAAGCCACATTGAGCCTGCAAATAGGTGGGAAAATGTGGGATACAAATGCAACAAATAAATCTATAACACAAAGTCAGCATAACACCAATGAAATATCTAATAAGCACACCTTAAAACATTCAAATAACACAGATATGATGTTAATGTTTTTGCATATAGCCGAGGGGCCAGGTGTAGACATATGGATGGGGACAAAATGGGTGGTACAGAGTCAGTTAGAATAAATAGGCATGTGGCTAAACTTAAAGGCAAGTTGTTTGTGCAGTTAAACAAGACGTAAGGAACGGATCTAAGTTCCAGTGATTGAAGCAAGCTAGTCCAGGTGCAGACCGAGTGTATAGTCGTCCACCCTATGAATTAAAGGCTTGTGAGTGGAACCAGGCTTTCACCTGCTTCCTGAACTACAGGTAGTCTCGAGTTATTCGCAGCCCTCTACCCTCTCTAACCTCTCTACCCTCATCTCTACTACTACTACTTAACATTTCTAGAGCGCTACTAGGGTTACGCAGAGCTGTACAAAACAAAGAAGGACGGTCCCTGCTCAAATGAGCTTACAATCTCCCCTTATGTTCCTACCCGTAACCTCTGCTCTCAAGACAAATCCCTCCTTTCAGCACCCTTCTCCACCACCGCCAACTCCAGGCTCCACCCTTTCTGCCTCGCCTCACCCCATGCTTGGAATAAACTCCCTGAGCCCATACGCCAGGCCCCCTCCCTGCCCATCTTCAAATCCTTACTCAAAGCCCACCTCTTCAATGTCGCCTTCAGCACCTAACCACCATACCTCTACTCAGGAAATCTAGACTGCCCCAACTTGACATTTCGTCCTTTAGATTGTAAGCTCTTTAGAGCAGGGTCTGTCCTTCTTTGTTAAACTGTACAGCGCTGCATAACCCTAGTAGCGCTCTAGAAATGTTAAGTAGTAGTAGTAGCCCCTCTGGGAGTAAATTCATGGGGGCTACTCCTGAGAAGGCTCGCTGGCAGGTATCACATCACACAATTTCTTTTGATGAGGGGACAGGCAGTGATGTTCCTTGAAAGGACCTTAGAAGTCTCAAAAGTGTGTAAAGGTTTATCTCCATTTGATTTGATATTGAAGAACTCCCAAGTCACAGCCCTTTATTCTGGGAGTGAGCAGCACGGAACGGACTGACCCTGTTCGGATCTGCCAGCCTGGTATTTTTAGGTGACCTGGACTGCCTAGTCCCAGAGACAAGAGACTGGGCTAAATGGACCATTGGTGTGAACCAGTGAGATGCATCTGATGTTCTTATGACATCACAAAGCAGACTGCTACAGCCAATCACATTGCAGCCTTCTTCATACAAGGCTGCATTATAATGTAAGCTATAACAGTGCTTCTCAACCCAGTCCCATCAGGTTTTCGGGATATCCACAATGAATAATATGTTTGACCTCGTCGATTTACCAGTAAGGAATACAAAAAGTTCATCACGTACTTTCTTGAATCTCCATTATCCCAATTGCAGAGGGCTTAAATTTAAATCAATATATGCATGTAGTTTCTCCTACATTTGTACGCAACGTTGGAATGCACTGCCGAATGCCGTAAAAACAACACACGATTTAGCAGCCTTCCGGAAACTATTAAAGACTAACCTGTTCAGAGAGACTTATCAAAAGGACCCTTCTTAAAAAAACAGGACATCAGAACTGTACCAGAATGAGTTAACATCGAATTATTCTTATTTTGGTTACTTTATCACATTGTCATTATTGAACGTTTTTCACTACCCTTGATTTCAGCACCTGAAATATATTGATTACCGATTTTATTCTAATTTACTGTGTACTCTATATACTCTGATTGGAACATTCTTCTGTATTTCTTATTGCGGAAATGGCGATCGCCACTACGGTATTTGTAAGCCACATTGAGCCTGCAAAGAGGTGGGGAAATGTGGGATATAAATAAAGAGATAAATTTGCATGCACTGTCTCCTTGGGACGTAAATCTATCTCATGCACTGAGCTAGACAGTGCACCTGATTGGCTGGCATAAAGGTCCTGTCTTCTAAGGCTCAACTTGTTCAGGTGTGGGCAGAAAGAAGCCCACCCAATATCTCAGGCTGCAAATTCAATTCTATACAAAGGGACAGGTATCCTTCAGGGCCCCAGGCAGGTCTGCTTGTCAGGTTAACTCAAGGGATGTCAACCCATCCTCAGGGTACATCCAGCCAGTCTGATTTTCAGGCTATCCACAATGAGTATGTATGAGATAGATGGCTATGCCATAGAGGACATGCATGCAAAACTGAATCATGTCTATTTGTTATGGACATCCTGAACATCCAACTGGTTGGGGGTGCCTCAAGGATGGGGTTGAGACCACTATGCAAATAAACCCATACCTTAAACCCTGCGTTTGCACACAGAACTGTCCCCCCCCCCTTCCCCGCTATACACTCCCCTGCAGTTCTACCTTTCAGCTGTAAGGGGCGCCAGACATTAACATACAGGTGACACCTGTGCTCTCCCAAGCACATGGTATGGAGGAGCCTGATCCCCATCCCCACCCCCCAACTCTAACAGCACAGATAGTCTCTCATTTTGTACAGTTCTTTAAGCTTAGGTTGTGTCCCATTAATTAAGAAGTTCAGTAGACAGTTTCATTGCTGTTTCAGATCTCAAAGTCCGCACTGGTCGGTAAACTACCAAGCCTGATGAATTCTAGATAACATTTTGTATTGTACTCAACATGTTATAGGTAACCAACGCAATTGTTTCTGTAATGGGATAACATGTTCAAAAGTTGGAATTCCCTAAAATCATCCTAGCAGCCACATTCTTAATCATTTGTAATGCCTGCATTCTCCATCTAGCAATTCCAAGATACACAGCATCGCAAAAATCAATCCTTGACAATACAAACCTTTGTATTACAGATCTAAAATAGAGACCTGAACGGGTTCACGGGAATCTTGCGGAATCCCTTCCGGGGCTTTGGGGTTCCTGTGGGGACAGAAGCAGTTCCTACAGGGTTCCCATGGAAGTGTAAGCTGCACCTGCATCTGCCTCTCAGCTACCAAACAGGGGCGTAGCTAGGTGGGGCCAAGGGGGCATGGGCCCCCGCAGATTTAGCCCCTGGCCCCCCCTGCTTTCACCTCCCGCTGCTGACCCTCCCCCACAACATTCGACCCCCCCCCCCGCCACTGCCGCCAACTCTCCCCCCGCCGATGCCATCAGGTACCTTTGCTGGTGGGGGTCCCCAACGCCCACCAGGCGAAGTCCTCTTCAGCGCCGGTCTCCGGCGCGATGCTGATCTGGATTCTGTTTCTGTGAGTCCTGACGTCCTGCAGGAAGTCAGAACTCACAGAAACAGAATCCAGATCAGCGAACGCACCAGACTCAGAGACTGGCACTGAAGGGGATCCCCACCAGCAAAGGTACCTGGCAGTGGCGAGGAAGGGTTGGCGGCGGCGAGAGGGGGGTTGAAAGGGATGGGGAGGCACGGCGGCACCAGGAGGGGGTCAAAAGTGGCGGGGGGGGGGGGGGTTGGCGGCACCGGGGGGGGGCTAAAACATGCCCCTTCACCTCGGGCTCCTCCCCCTCCCGCCGAAGTCTGGCTACACCCCTGCTACCAAGTTCTTTGAGTGCCGCCTCCTCCTCCTCCTCTTTGCTTTAACAACATAGATGTTGAAAGTCTTCCATGAACCCTCTCTGCTCCCGGGCTGATGCACAGGCCTCAGCTCTGACACAGGCACGAGCATCAGAGGTCACCTGACCTACTGGCGCATGCATGTGACAACCTCTCAGCACACAGTGCCAGCGAATCAAAGACGAGCCTTACATGTGCGCACCAGAGTGTTCCAAGCTCCAACTTCCAATTTCAACTTCCATTTCTTCCTTGTCTGCAGTGCTGCGGCTCGAATCCAGAGGCCGAGAGAGGCGTCTGGAGTTTTTAAATTTTTTAGGTACCGTTAAATTCTTGCTGGTAAGATTCCAGTGGGGGCAGGCAGGGATGGGTTAAATTTCTGTCCCCATGCAACTCTCTAATCTAAAATCACTAACTGACATCATCTGCATGCAAACCCTAATTAGTACCAATTAATGTCAATAACTGATTGTACCGATTAGTTTGCATGCGGACCTGAGATCTACGGTTGTTATATACAGAGTCCGGGGTAAATACACACTAGAAGGATCATGTTGTAATTGGGTACCAAGGCAGGGAAGGAATATCAGCTTTCTCAAACCCTATACACAAAATTACAGCGGCTCTGAGGCGGGAGTGACCTAGCTCCTGCGTGCTTTTTGGAATTGTCGCATGGTGATCTGCAAATGCTCAATCAGCAGACAGACAAAGTGGACCAGTGGGATTGTAGAGCTAAGTGTCAACGAAAGTGCCTGCCGTGGCCACAATTAACCAAAGGAGGAATGCTGATCAGAGAGCGACAGTTCTTACTCAACACCCTCACTTATCACCCCTACCATTGCAATTTCCCCACCCCTAGCTGTCTGTTCGTCTGTCCAATTTAGATTGTAAGCTCTGTTGAGCAGGGACTGTCTTTTCACGTTGATTTGTACAGCGCTGCGTAAGTCTAGTAGCGCTATAGAAATGTTTAATAGTAGTAGTAGTATGAGCCAAGTATAGGACAGTCAAGCCATTGTGACATCACTGATGAGGTTGGCTCTTAGGCATTGGTGGACTGAGGCATTATGACATCACAATGTCAGCTCTGGTTAAATCACCGCAGCTCCTCAGTACCTTTCCGCTCTCATCTCTCCCTACACTCCTCCCCGTGAACTCCGTTCGCTGGGTAAATGTCTCCTGTCGTCCCCCTTCTCCCCCACTGCTAACTCCTGGCTCCGTTCCTTCTATCTCGCTGCTCCCTATGCCTGGAATAGACTCCCTGAGCCAGTGCGTCAGGCTCAGTCTCTGGCTGTCTTCAAGTCTAGGCTTAAAGCCCACCTCTTTGCTACTGCTTTCCACTCCTAACCATGACTCTCTTACTCAACACCCTCACTTATCACCCCTACCATTGCAATTTCCCCACCCCTAGCTGTCTGTTCGTCTGTCCAATTTAGATTGTAAGCTATGTTGAGCAGGGACTGTCTTTTCATGTTAATTTGTACAGCGCTGCGTAAGTCTGGTAGCGCTATAGAAATGTTTAATAGTAGTAGTAGTAGCTGCTACTGTTTGACTGGCTTAGAGGGGGCATAATCGAACGGGGCCGGCCAACTATACGGCCGGCCCCGTAAAGCAGCATCCCGACCGTATTATCAAAACAAGATGGCCGGCCACCTTTCGTTTCGATAACATAGTCGGAGCCGGCCAAATCTGAACATTTGGGCTGGCTTTAGAGATGGCCGGCATTGGTTTTCAGCGATAATGGAAACTAATGGCGGCCATCTCAAACCCGGCCAAATCCAAGGCATTTGGTCGTGGGAGGAGCCAGCATTTGTAGTGCACTGGTCCCCCTCACATGCCAGGACATCAACCGGGCACCCTATGGGGCACTGCAGTGGACTTCAAAAATTGCTCCTTGTATGCTGAGCCCCCCAAATCCATCCCAAAACCCACACACCACAACTGTACACCACTACCATAGCCCTTAGGGATGAAGGGGGGCACCTACATGTGGGTACAGTGGGTTTTGGGGGGGGTTTGGAGGGCTCAACATTTACCACCACAAGTGTAACAGGTAGGGGGGGATGGGCCTGGGTCCACCTGGCTGAAGTGAACTGCACCCACTAAAACTGCTCCAGGGACCTGCATACTGCTGTCATGGAGCTGGGTATGACATTTCAGGCTGTCATAGAGGCTGGCAAAAAAATGATTTTTTTTTTGGTGGGAGGGGGTTGGTGACCACTGGGGGAGTAAGGGGAGGTGTTCCCTGATTCCCTCCAGTGGTCATCTGGTCAGTTGGGTCATTTTTTGGAGGCTTGGTCCTAAAAATAAATGGACCAAGTGAAGCCGGCCAAGTGCTTGTCAGAGCCGGCCTTCTTTTTTCCATTATCGGCCAAAGCCGGCCATCTCGTAACCACGCTGCCGTCCCACCTTCCTTACCCTGCCGACACGCCCCCTTTAACTTTGGCCAGCTCAGCGATGGAAAGCAGTTGGAGCTGGCCAAAATCGGCTTTCGATTATACCGATTTGGCCGGGTCCAGAAGATGGCTCGCCATGTCCTGCTTTGTGTCGGAAGATGGCCGGCCATCTCCCGCTTTGTGTCGGAAGATGGCCGGCCATCTCCTTCGAAAATAAGCAGGTTAGACTTCTAAACTAGTAAGGGAAGGATTATTTTGGATCCACTACAGTTTGCCCCTGATGCAGCCTTTTTGAAGGCGAAACGTGGCCAGTCGGGCACTTTGATTAACAAACTTCTTACCTCTATAATCCGCTGGTCTGCTTTGTCTGTTTGCTGTACTGTATAAAATATATGAATCAGTGGCCCATCCAGTAGTAGTACACCTATGATGTGGCTGGCAGGCATTCTTCCCAAGCCCCACCAGTCGAAAACTCCCAACAACTGTCCCTCCTGCATACCTTGTAAATAGATCTTCACCTGCAGCAAGTGGCGACTGATATATGCTGAAGGGCCAACATAAGCAGTGTGTATTAGTTGCTGCTCGCTGCAGGTGAAAATCTATTTAAAAGGTATGTGGGGGGGGGGGGGGATGTTTGAGAGACCGTATGCAGGCGAGAGAGGGAGAGACCAAATCACTTGTGGGATAAGGCGGAGTTCTTCTGCCCACCATCTTGGGCCCAGGCCCACCCAAAATTGGGTGTCTGGCTACGCCCCTGATATGAATAAGTGCCGATCGCACCCATTCCATTCATTCTCCACCTCCAGTAATGCCTGTGCTTGCGAAGAGCAATTCAGTCGATATTTATTTTATTTATGCATTCTTGAATCCCACGAAAATGGTAAAGGGGATGGGGACAACTTCCCTATCAGGAAAGGCTAAAGCATCTAGGGCTCTTCAGCTTGGAGAAAAGACGGCTGAGGGGAGAAATGATAGAGGTCTATAAAATAATGAGTGGAGTTGAACGGGTAGATGTGAATCGTCTGTTTACTCTTTCCAACAATACTAGGACTAGGGGGCATGCGATGAAGCTACAATGTAGTAAATTTAATACGTATCAGAGAAAAGTTTTCGTCACTCAACGTGTAATTCAACTCTGGAATTCGTTGCCAGAGAATATGGTAAAGGCGGTTAGCTTAGCAGAGTTTAAAAAAGGTTTGGCCAGCTTCCTAAAGGAAAAGTCCATAGACCATTATTAAATTGGACTTGGGGAAAATCCACTATTTCTGGGATAAGCAGCATAAAATGTTTTGCACTTTTTGGGGATCTTGCCAGGTATTTGTGACCTGGATTGGCCACTGTTGGAAACAGGATGCTGGGCTCGATGGACCTTTGATCTGTCTCAGTATGGCAACACTTATGTACTATTATCCAAAAACACGTTTCGGTTCAAAGTAGCTTAAAATTTACCGTTAGGCGAAGTTACAGTAGAGTATTACAGTTACAAAGTGGTATGGGACATCGGTTGCATTTTTTAAATTTGACTATAGAATTTTTTGAAATGGTAGGTCTTCAGTTCTTTTCTGAATTGGAGATCATTAATAATGCTTCTTGTAGTCTTGGGTATTGAGTTTCACCCTTTGGATCCCAGATAACTAAATCTAGCCGTGTGCATGGTTTTGTAAGTTTACGGTTGGGTAAATGAAGAACAAAGTCGTTTCTGGTTTCTGAGCTTGCATGTCTTGGGGACAGTTCAATCAGATCTAACATATATTCAGGAGCCATTCCAAATATTATTTTGAAAACGAGGGTGCTGGTTTAAAAAAAAAAAAAAAACAGTCTTGCCATGTACCCAATTGTGTGTAAATGTGAGGGAAACTAGCATTTATGTATGTAAGTGCCCTGAGTGCTATTCTATAAGGGTTATAATCCCAGATTCTATATAGGGAAAGGGAAACAGGACTTGATATACCGCCTTTCTGAGGTTTTTGCAACTACATTCAAAGCAGTTTACATATAGTAACATAGTAGATGACGGCAGAAAAAGACCTGCACGGTCCATCCATATTCAGGTACTTATTTTGTACCAGGAGCAATGGAGGGTTAAGTGATTTGCCCAGAGTCACAAGGAGCTGCAGTGGGAATAAAACTCAGTTCCCCAGGATCAAAGTCCACTGCACTAACTACTAGGCTATTCCTCCACTAGCAACATTTCATGTAGAAGCCTGCCCTTGCAGATCAGCAACGTGGCCGCTCAGGCTTCTGTTTCTGTGAGTCTGATGTCAGACTCACAGAAACAGAAGCCTGCGTGGCTGCATTGCTGATCTGCAAGGGCAGGCTTCTACATGGAATGTTGCTAGTGGAATAGCAACATTCCATATAGAATCTCAAATAGGGAAAGGGAAATGGGACTTGATATACTGCCTTTCTGAGGTTTTTGCAACTACATTCAAGGCGGTTTACATATATTCAGGTACTTATTTTGTACCAGGGGCAATGGAGGGTTAAGTGACTTGCCCAGAGTTACAAGGAGCTGCAGTGGGAATTGAACTCAGTTCCCCAGGATCAAAGTCCACTGTACTAACTACTAAGCTACTCCTCCACTCAAAGTTGCACATGCAAATCTGGTCATTTTCTGGATTTCCGTGTGCAGCTTAATTAGTTAACAAGCTAGTCAGCGCTGGCAATTGCCACTTAACAAGCAACTATTGACACTAATTGGCACTAATTAGAATTTAGGCGAACAGCTGTCTAAGCGTATTATATAAAGTGAAGTGCATAAATTCTAAGTCGCATAGTTGAAAAGGGGGTGCGGAATGGGAGGGTCATGAACGTTTCTCAAATCTATGCATATGGTTATAGAATACACCCGGCCCATGTCTAATTTAGGAATCAGGATTTATACCAAGTTTTAATTGGCGTCACTGCCCTCAACTCAATTTAGTCTTGCGGATGGACGCTCAGTGTATTCTATAATCCACGTGGGGGGGGGGTGGATTTTTCAGGTGCCAACTACAGGATCTAGCCCATAATGCAGAACTGTAAGGGGGCGTGCATGGAGGTGGAGTATGGATGCGGAGCATGGGTGGCACATGGGCTTATTTCCTATGCATGTCCCTGCCACACTTAAGCCAGGTCTGTGGCTGCTTTAACTACGGATGCATAAATTTTAGGCCATCAAGAGTCCAAAGACAGGAAAAAGAAGTCCAAATCTTCATGGATGCCCCACAGCAAACCAAAGAAAGTGAGGCAACAGAAGACGAGGATTGCAAAGATGTGGTACAGTACCTTTAATAATTCTAACAAAGCCAATCACTCAGTGTGTCAGACCCAACACAGCCATGTTTCGGCTTGTACTACTACTACTACTACTTATCATTTCTAAGGTGCTACTAGACGTACGCAGCGCTGTACACTTGAACATGAAGAGACAGTCCCTGCTCAACAGAGCTTACAATCTAATTAGGACAGACAGACAGGACAAACAAGAGATAAGGACAAAGAGTAGCAAGATCCCGGAATCCCAAAGAGTAGCAAGATTCCGGAATCCCAAATAATAGCAAGATTCTGGAATCCCAAAGACTACTACTACTACTTATCATTTCTATAGCGCTACTACACATACGCAGCACTGTACACTTGAACATGAAGAGACAGTTTTTGCTCGACAGAGCTTACAATCTAATTAGGACAGACAAACAGGACAAACAAGAGATAAGGGAATATTAAAGTGAGGATGATAAAATAAGGGTTCTGAACAAGTGAATAAGGGTTAGGAGTTAAAAGCAGCATCAAAAAGGTGGGCTTTTAGCTTAGATTTGAAGACGGAGAGGGTGGTGGATATGTGGAATGCCCTCCTGCGGGAGGTGGTGGAGATTAATACGGTAATGGAATTCAAACATGCGTAGGATAAACACAAAGGAATCCTGTTTAGAAGGAATGGTTCCACAGAATCTTAGCGGAGATTGGGTGGCGACACCGGTAATTGGGAAGCAAAACTAGTACTGGACAGTCTTCTACAGTCTGTGCCCTGAAAATGGCAAGGACAATCAAGGTCAGGTATACATATAAAGTAGCACATACGAGTTTATCTTGTTGGGCAGACTGGATGGACCATACAGGTCTTTTTCTGCCATCATCTACTATGTTAGATTGCAAACCGCCCTGAAGGCTGCCATAGAGCGGGGAAACTTGCATAACAGAACACTGTAAGTCGGGTGCTAAAATATTTGCATTTAGATGTGTGCACATTTATGCCTAGTATAGACATGGTGTACTTGAATGCACCTAACGGCTGGTGTGCAAGAGACAACACGCTAACATTTATAACAGAATCTGCGCACCCAGATGCTGTTATAGAATTAGCATTCGGTGACAAACATTTGACGCCCTTTATAGAATTGGCCCCATCCCCCTAATTGTATAAAGCTCAACATCTTCAGCTGGCTGAGCTTGGGATCCCCACCAGCTACTACTAAATGTGTGGTACTGTTGGGTGGGCCTGAGCCCTAAGTGGGTGGGCCCCGGCCCACCCAGGCCCACCTGTGGCTACGCCACTGACTTAACTAACTGGTTAAGTGCCACTGACAATTAGCAGTTAACTGTGAACACGCAATGTAACTGGCCAGGAGCCATTTCCTGCCAGTTAAATCACTTTGAATATTGACCCTAGAGATTTTACCACAATCAACCACTGGTCTGTAATTAGTGAGTTCACAGATCCTTCTGGTGGCATCTTTAGGGATTGGAGTGAGTATGTTGCTGCCCTTGTCAGAAGGGAAATGGCCTTTCGAGAACATATATTGATGAACCAGTCTGGTGGGTTTTCCGTCATGTAGTTTGGGTAGCTGTCTAGTAGGCAATTGGTGTGTGCATATTTTGTCAGTAGTGCTTTAACTGAGCTGGTTGTTGGTATCTTGAAGGAGGACCAGATTCTGTCTGCCTTGATGTGGTCCTCATTGATTTCACATTCGTGTAGGAAATCTATGAGTGTTGTTTGTGTTCCAGCTAAGTTTGATCTTATTTGTATTATTTTTTCCTTGAAATATCGTGGAAGCTCGTCTGCTGTTGGTGGTTTTTCGTTTGACGTAAGCAGAGCTTGTGTGTTCAGTACGTTTTTCTTTAGTTCATACGGGGTTTTTTTTGTGTGTTTATCACTTCTGGGCGCATGTATGTGCTGTAGTATTCCGCTTTGGCTCTTTTTATGATGTGTTTGTACTTGCTTCATGGCTTTTCTCCATGTGGTTTTGTTCATGTCTGATTTGTTTTTGGACCATATTCTTTCCAGTTTCCTACACAGTTTTTTCACCTCTAATAGTTCCTCGTTGAACCAGGGGCACGGTTGTCGTTTCCTCTTTGTTTTCATTTTGAGTGGTGCTATTTCATTTAGTGTGTTTCCACTTAGTTCATCCCAGTTTCTCATGACGTGAATGTTGGTGGGTATTGTGTTTGTTTGGTCGTTCATCGCTGTTGACCAGAAGCTATGGTTGTCCACTTTTCCTCTGGTTAGGACAGTGTGTGGTATCCTCAGTTCTCTGTTTTTGCTGTTCTCTCTCCATTGAAGTATGAAGGTGAGTTTGTTATGGTCTGACCATGGCACCTCTGCCCAGTTATGATTCTCTATTATATGGTTGTTATTGGCTAAGAGTCTGTAAGCTAGTATGTCTAATTGGTGACCTCCTACGTAAGGCGAGGTGACTGACTGCCGTTTTGAAGTTCCATTGGTTCAGGAAGTTTGTTAGAATCCTGGTGTTGGCGTCTTGTTGCTTGTCTAGGTGTAGATTGAGATCACCTAGTAGAAGGACATTCGAAATGTTTGTGCATATGTTTGATATGAAGTCCATGAAGTCGTCTTGGGCATTGGACCATCTTCCAAGTGGGTGGTAGAAAGGTATACCGCATAATTGATCAGTTCATGCTGAGTCTGTGATTTGACATGCCATGATATCAATCAGATATACGTTCAGCTATGGTTTCTACTGTAAAGAAGGATTTGTATATTTGATATATTAATATTTTTTTATTTTTTGTTTCATTTATACCCCGCGCTTTCCTACTCATGGCAGGCTCAATGCGGCTTACAGGTACTTATTTGTACCTGGGGCAATGGAGGGTTAAGTGACTTGCCCAGAGTCACAAGGAGCTGCCTGTGCCTGAAGTGGGAATCAAACTCAGTTCCTCAGGACCAAAGTCCACCACCCTAACCACTAGGCCACTCCTCCACTGTTGCTACTATTTGAGATTCTACATGGAATGTTGCTATTCCACTAGCAACATTCCATGTAGAAGTCGGCCCTTGCAGATCACCAATGTGGCCGCGCAGGCTTCTGCTTCTGTGAGTCTGACGTCCTGCACGTACGTGCAGGACGTCAGACTCACAGAAACAGAAGCCTGTGCAGCCTTCTACATGGAATGTTCTTCTACATGGAATGTTGCTAGTGGAATAGCAACATTCCATGTAGAATCTCCAATAGTAGCAACATTCCATGTAGAATCTCCAATAGTATCTATTTTATTTTTGTTACATTTGTACCCTGCGCTTTCCCACTCATGGCAGGCTCAATGCGGCTTACATGGGGCAATGGAGGGTTAAGTGACTTGCCCAGAGTCACAAGGAGCTGCCTGTGCCTGAAGTGGGAATCGAACTCAGTTCCTCAGGACCAAAGTCCACCACCCTAACCACTAGGCCACTCCTCCATGTTTATGGAGTTCTTTTCTGGCTATATATGAACCAAGAAGGCTTGGTGGCATATCATATTTTAAAAAACTGTAAATGGCAGATGCAGCTTAATGTGGGCAGGTGTAAAGGAATGTGTATAGGGAAAAATATCCAAACTAAAGGTACACAGTGCTGGATTCTGTGTTAGCTGTCACCACCAAACAAACGATATAGGAACCTATGGATAATGGGCTAGATTCTATATATGTTGCTTAAAAAATCCACGTGGAAAACATTTCCACCTAAGCGTCCTATATAATAATTCTCACCTCCAACGTTCTGACTTGCTGCCTGGGACCGTGGCTCATTCCGAGTTGGTCTGCTAGGCTCTGTAGATCAGGCTGACATCACTGTAGCCATTATGATGTCAACTTCAGAACCCGGGGGGGGGGGGGGGGGGGAGAACCATGCCTCACAGCTGATCCATGTCCAGAGGAGGGTCGCTGGACATGGGTGGCAGGAGGGAGGGCAGGGGAGAGAGGTGGTTCACTGGATATGGGTGGCTGCAGGGGGAGCAGGGGGTCGCTGGACATGGGTGGCTGCAGGGGGGGCAGGGGAGAGAGGGGGGTCGCTGGAGATGGGTGGCTGCAGGGGGGCAGGGGAGAGAGGAGGTTCGCTGGACATGGGTGGCTGCAGGGGAGCCAATGAAAACCTTGCTAGCGCCCGTTTCATTTGTGTCAGAAACGGGCCTTTTTTACTAGTAATCTATAAGATTTAGTTTTGGAATATAGAATATACTTAGTTGATATCCCAGCGCCTAAAATTACACGCCTCCATTTACACCAACAAAAACATGGTGTAAATCCCTGCATGTAGATTTATGCGCACTGGCCATATTCAATAAAACTACACATGTAAATTTGGGAACGGCCATGACAATACCCCTTTTGAACTGCACGCATTTAGGTGCAGTTGTGCGCTTAAATTCTAATTATTGCCAATTAGTGCTCCTTATTGCTTGCTAGGTGCTGTTATCAATGCTGATTAGTTTGTTAAGCCAATTAACTTACGCACATCGTTATAAAATATGTTTAGATTTCCACGCAGAATGTTAGGTACATTATATAGAATTCAGGGGAACATATTGAAATCCTTAGCTCGGTGAGCAGCAGTAGTCAAAAAAGCAGCGTTAGGAATTATTTGGAAAGGAATGGAGACTAGCATAATGCCTCCGTACCAATCCATGGTTCAATGATACGTTGATTACTGTGTAGTGTTCTGGTTGCCCCATCTCGAAAAGAAACAGTGGAACTAGAAAAAGTATAGCGAAAGGGAAAAATGAAAAAAAAGACTACACAGGTTAGGGATCTTCAGCCTGGAGAAGAGACAACTGAGGGGATAAGATACAGGTCTGTAGAACGAGTAGAGGGCAACAGGTAAAGGGGGAAAGGCTGGTCACCTTTTGAAATAGTACTAAAACTAGAAAGCCATGCATGAATCCAAGAGGCAGCTCATTTAAAACAAATTAGTGGAAGCGGGTTTTTCACTCAGTATACAATGAAGCTATGGAATAGTTTGATTGAGGACCTGGTCAAGGCAGTTCGTACAGATGGGTCTAAAATGGGTTTCGACAAGTTCCTAGATGAGTATCCTTGGGAGTGAACAATTAGGAATGGATGCACTCTCTAGGATCCTTCTGAGTGATCATGTTCGGCATTGGGGACAGGATATTGGGCTTGATGAGCCTTTGCTCTGACCCTATATGGTTCATCTTCTGTTAATCTTTCGTTGCACAAATGGGTGGTCATGTTATGAAGCCATTTTTATATTGTCTCTTACAAAATACCGACTGGTGTAGAAGTAGATGCGATGACATGATGGTACCAACTTTGCCAGTAGAAGCTTTGAAAAGTCACCCATAGATTTTAAAATATGCTAATCTACATGCATATTTACAAAATCTTGGTGGTGGACATTTAAGCCAGCTTCAGAGCAGCTGTAAATGTCTGTGCTTACAAGCTAGGCCTGATTTCTGTCTGGCCCTCTTAAACCAGGCGGCTTGTCAGTGGTGGCCCTACCATTAGGCCAACTGAGGCTGGAGCCTCAGTTGGCACTCTTCCTGGAGCGACATCGCCCCCTTCCTTCATCCACCCTCTTTCTTTACTGTGGCCCGCCTCTCTGATGTAACTTTCTGTTGATGTTAATGTTGACTTGGTCCTCTCCTCCCCCTCCTGTATGACTGACTTTCTCATCCTTTGTGCCCCCTCCCTCCTGAGCGATCAGGCAAACTACACCTCTGCCCTGCTGAACTCTGTTCATTAGTGGGCTGATATCGGAAGTGTCCGGCTTAGCTGGTTAAGTGGCTATGGTTTGGCGTCTACATTGAGGTCAGTTTTAGCCACAGACCAGCTGACGAAGAGTCCCTTTCCCTAAAGTGTTTTCGGTTTTAACTCAAAAATTAACCTACGGTAACTGCAAAGCCTGTGCAGTAAATATAGGAGACTTTCAGTATCTGCCCCATTATATGTAGTTACAGAGAGCATGTGAACAAGCACACCACCTGCCCCTGCATGTAACATGGTGCATGTCCAACTGGAAATAAATAATTATCAGGTCTGGCATGGTGAGGCTCTTCCCTCCCCACCCCCCCCATCAGCATCCCTCCCTCCTAACTCCCCAACACACTGTGAAAGTCCCCAAAATCTAAAGACCCCTCCCCCCCCCAAACAACCTAGCATCCAAACACACAAATCCTGCCCCTGAACCCGGCTCCCCTGGTTCTCGGGCCACTGCACCAACCATTAGACTATTTTCTCTCTCTCTTTATTCTCCTCCCCCCATAGTCAGCATCTCCCCATTCTTTCCCACTTCACATCCAGAATCCCACTGTCTCTTCCCTCCACCTGTCTCTCATCTTGTCTTCTCCTACCTGTCCAACATTTTACTTTCTCCCCTGTCCCCCCCCCCCCCCCCCCCCCCCCGCCCCTCACAATGGTCCAATATTTCTCCTTCTCTCTCCCGAACCCACAATGGTTCATCATTTTCCCCTCTCTCCTCCCCTCCAATGGTCCAGCATCTCTCCTGGTTCCCTCCCCAGGTGTCAATCTGCCATCGCCCTGGGCTACTGAAACACCCTCTAGGTGTAACTTTTAAAGAAAGTGGCCAGTGGCAATTCTTGGTCAGCTGTCACCCGGGGCAGATCGCCCCTGCAACCCCCTCCCACCAGGTACAGCGGCATCCATCCCCCGGGTGCAACACGACCCCCCCCCCCCCAGCACATTCTTACCTGCTGGGAGTAGATGCGTGCCTGTCGGTTCTGCTGGTTCCCTGCTCCCTCTGACCAGAACAAGAAGTAACCTGTTCCAGGACAGAGAGAGCAGGGAACCAGTGGAGCCGACAGCCGTGTGGCTGCTCTCTGCACCCCTCCAGCAGTGTGCACCTGAGACGGACCAGCCCCCACCGCCCCGTCCTCAGTACGCCACTGAAAGTGGCTTTTGCTTGTAGAAGCTGCTGGCAGTGAGCAACAATTCAAATGTGCTGCTCCTGCCGTCCCCGCAGTCTTCTCTCTGATGCTTCCCACCTATGCAGAAACAGAAAGTTGCATCAGAGAAAAAGCCATGTGAACAGCAGGAGCAACGCGTATAAATCATTGCTCGCTGCCGGCAACCTCTACAAGCAAAAACCACTTTTAAAAAGTGCACCCAGGTTGTGGGGGGGGGGGGGGGGGGGGGGAAGGTTTGAGCTAGGGGAGATGTTGAATTGCTAGCTGGGGAGGGGAAAGAAGCTGGACCACAGGGAAAGACTGTGGGCAGGGAGAACCCAGGGACGGTGAAGTCACTTCCAGAGCCGCCAGAAATGCCAGAATGGCGTTCTACCCCATTCTGGCACCAATTAAATCCTGGCTCTATTAAAATAGAACATGCACCAAAAAATTAAAATAAAATAATTAATAACCATAAAACTCAAAGTCAAAGAAAGGACATTAGCATAGTAATTGCCAACAGATGAATTAAATACCTGTATAGGTCCATCCAGCCTGCCCAACAAGCCAACCTGAGTTGCACCTACTCCTCAGTGCAGGTTCTACCCCTCCAATTCTATCCTCTTTCCATATAGGAATCCTCTGTGTTTATCTCATGCTTTATTGAATCCCATCACTGATTTTGTCTCCACCATCCTTCACTGGGAGGGAATTCCAAACATCCTCCACCCTCTCTGTTATGTTACTCCTAAGCCTACCACCTTGCAACCTCACTTCCCCGTCTCTGTTTATATATTATCACCTTTCAAGGATGAAGACAATTTCCAGGTTCTACATTTCTGGCCTGGTGGTAGAATAGTATATTTTTCTCAGGAGTATACAGAGTTGTTCCTGCTCATTCTGTCGTGGGGGGTCTTCGATTTTCTCTCTCAGCTTTGGGAAATGTGCATCTCTGACACCCTGCAAGAGGAAATGGATACTGGACAGGCTGGATATGGTCTTTATTTGCCTTCATTTTTCTCTGTTTCTTTCTCCAGTATTGCGTTGCCGTACAGAGAGACTGGCTTTTCTGGGTTTTCCAGTTCAGCTTTTCTCTGTTCCTTTCTATTTCCAGTCTGTGGTGGCCTTATAAAGCATTTTCCGAATGTACAACACGATTTACACTATGCAGCACGTAACACACAAAAGTCATGTGTGTCACACGGATCACATGTACTTACACACAGTAGGCTAGATTCTATTTACGACGCCTAAAAAAAATCAGCACTGAAAAAAAATTACGCCCAGGCAAAACTACGCCTAACGTTAGGTGTGGTTTATAGAATATGCCCAGTGCCAGTTTAGTGTAAATATATTTAGTCGTGGCCATATGTATGCCGACTAAAACTTGGCGTAAACGGTGATGCCTAACAGACGCGAAGAACGTGCGTATTCTATAAAACTGCGCGTACATTCTAAGAACGCCCAAGACCCACCTATGCCTCTCCCCTGGCCACGCCCCCTTTTCAGATCTGCGTCTTAGAATTTACGCACATCACTTTACAGAATACGATTGGAAAGCTGTGCGTGTAAATTCTAATTAAGGCCAATTAGTATCAACAACTGCTTGTTACACAGTGTCGTAGCCAGACCTTGAAGGGGGAGGGGGCCAGACCCCATGGTGGGGGCATATTTTGGCCTGCCTCCCCACCGCTGCTGCTGGCAGGGGCTGAAACGTTTGTCTCGCGCTGGTCTCGTCTTCTCTGCCCTGCTCTTCTCAGTCGCACAGTGTACGCTCTTTTTAGTGAAACTGCGCATGCACAATGGTATGCTCAGTTTCACTAAAATGAGCGTGCATGGCGCAACTGAGAAGAGCAAGGCAGGCAATGCGGCGAGACCAGCGCAGGACAAACGTTTCAGCTAGCAGGGGTTGGGGACCCCCGCCAACCGAACCAGGGGCCCCAGAGGCAATTTGGGGGGGGCAGGTCCCCGTGGCCCCCCGTAGCTATGCCACTGTTGTTACATGCCAATTATCAGTGAGTATTGGCTTATTAAGCCAATTAAGCTGCACGTACAAATCGGAATATGACCAGATTTGCGTGCACAACTTAAGTCACACTGTATAGAATTGGTGGGTGGGTGGGTGGGGCTTTCCTGAGGGTGTTGCTTTGGTGGAGTCACGGATGAGTTGTGATGTTTGTGTGTCTTTACATGAAACTCACACATCCATACGTTGAATACATGCGCAAATTTATACTTTCAGAGCGAACGTAAAGGTTTCTGCACCACTGTGGCCGATTCTGGGAGTCCGTTTTGCAAAGGCACATAGGTTCCTGCGATGCCTTTATAAACAGGCTTAAAATAGGCACCTTTTCCCTACTTCGACATCGGCGTGGTGTTATCAAATGACTCGCATACAGTTGCAGGCTGTCAGACCCTCTCACTTGTGATCCAAAGTTTGCTATGAAAACTGGGGTAAGTTCACTTTGAAAGTGATCTCAGCCAGACTTACTTGGATGAGGTTACACCTGCCATGCTGTGCGGGGAGTTTTGCTCCGATCATTCACACACACACTTTTTTCCAGATCCGCCCCCATGGAATGTTTTCTCTGCTAGGTGCATAAAACTGTATACAGTATCTACACCTAATTATACGCACGGCGTGGAGGGGACTTTAATCATCGGTTGCCTGGTTTAAGGCAGCCAAATCATCCCTATTTCATTTTTATTTCATAAAACTTCATATAAACTAGAGGAAGTGGCAGAAGATCTGCCTTTTATTTAAGACGTGATCACTTACACCAGCCCCACAGCCCCTACGCTTTACAAGAACATGAGTAGAGAGGTGTTAGTCCACTCTTAAGGTTATCAATAGAAATCAAACAAAATAAAACATGGAAAAGAAAATAAGATGATACCTTTTTTTATTGGACATAACTTAATACATTTCTTGATTAGCTTTCGAAGGTTGCCCTTCTTCCTCAGATCGGAAATAAGCAAATGTGCTAGCTGACAGTGTATATAAGTGAAAACATTCAAGCATTACTATGACAGTAAAATAGATACCATTGGAGATTCTACATGGAATGTTGCTACTATTGGAGATTCTACATGGAATGTTGCTATTCCACTAGCAACATTCCATGTAGAAGGCTGCGCAGGCTTCTGTTTCTGTGAGTCTGACGTCCTGCACGTACGTGCAGGACGTCAGACTCACAGAAGCAGAAGCCTGCGCGGCCACATTGCTGATCTACAAGGGCCGACTTCTACATGGAATGTTGCTAGTGGAATAGCAACATTCCATGTAGAATCTATAGAAATCAAACAAAATAAAACATGGAAAAGAAAATAAGATGATACCTTTTTTTATTGGACATAACTTAATACATTTCTTGATTAGCTTTCGAAGGTTGCCCTTCTTCGTCAGATCGGAAATAAGCAAATGTGCTAGCTCTCAGTGTATATAAGTGAAAACATTCAAGCATTACTATGACAGTAAAATAGATACTATTGGAGATTCTACATGGAATGTTGCTACTGTTGGAGATTCTACATGGAATGTTGCTATTCCACTAGCAACATTCCATGTAGAAGGCTGTGCAGGCTTCTGTTTCTGTGAGTCTGACGTCCTGCACGTACGTGCAGGACGTCAGACTCACAGAAGCAGAAGCCTGCGCGGCCACATTGGTGATCTACAAGGGCCGACTTCTACATGGAATGTTGCTAGTGGAATAGCAACATTCCATGTAGAATCTATAGAAATCAAACAAAATAAAACATGGAAAAGAAAAGAAGATGATACCTTTTTTTATTGGACATCACTTAATACATTTCTTGATTAGCTTTCGAAGGTTGCCCTTCTTCGTCAGATCGGAAATAAGCAAATGTGGTAGCAGATAGTAGATATAAGTGAAATATCCAAGCATTACGTTGACAGTCTGACAGCATTACATTACATTGTTCTTTTCGTTGTGGATTTTACTTGGTTCTCTAGTGTTAGGTAGCGATCCAGAGTTACACCGAGGATGTTCAGGCTGTCTGAGACTGGGAAGGTGTGATCTGGGGTGCTGATAGTTGTGGGGTTGTCCGTGCTGTATTGGGATGAGAGGATGAGACAGTGAGTTTTTTCATTGTTGAGTTTAAGTTGAAACGCCTTTGCCCATGCGTCCATGATGTTTAGGCCGGTCTTGATTTCATTGGTGATTTCTGTCAGGGTGGATTTGTAAGGAATATATATAGCAACATCGTCTGCGCAGATGAAAGGATTAAGGCCATGGTTGGATAAGGCCTTAGCTAGTGAGGTCATCATTAAGTTGAAGAGGATCGGCGAGAGTGGCGATCCTTGTGGTACTCCACAATCAGCTTTCCAAGATGATGATATGCTTGATTTTGAATTTACTTGATACGTTCTTGTGGTTAGGAAACCTTCAAGCCATTTGAGTATATTCACTCCAATCCCGATCTTGTCGAGTACTCTCATTAATATGTTGTGGTTTACCATGTCGAATGCACTGGACATGTCAAATTGGAGGAGGAGAATGTTGTTACCTATTGCTATTTGTTGCTTGAATTTGGCTAGGAGAGTGATGAGTACTGTTTCCGTACTGTGTAGAGGGCGAAAGCCTGACTGTGATTCATGTAGTATTGAGAATTTGTTTATGTAGTCTGTGAGTTGTTGGGATAGGAAGAGGGCAGGTCAATGACCTTTACTGCCTTGTGGGGGGGGGGGGGGAGCCCAGGGGGCCTCCAATGATCTTTACTGCCCAGGTGCACAGATCAGTGTCAGTCTGCCCATGCTATGCTGTCAAAATAGCTGCCTTGACTGGGGCATCACTCCTGCCTCGTCTACACCACTAGACCACCAGGGATTGTAAGGGAGTCCTGGGGGAGGGGCTACTCTTTGTATTTTTTTTGTACTGCGATTTCAAGTAATGCAGTCGTACGAGCCAACTTTTTCAAATTATTTGGAGTGCAAAACCATCTATGAATGCAGTTGTGATCTTGCACAATAGGTTATATGGTAACTAGAGTGCTCCAAACAGTGGCATAGCTACGTGGGGCCAGGGGGGCCTGGGCCCCTGTAGATTTGGCCCTGGAACCACCTGCCGATGACCCTGTTGACCCCCCTCCTGCCGTCTCCTGCCTTTGCTAGCGGGGGACGTCATAAACAGAAGGAAGCCTTTTGCGGGAAGAAGAGGACCTCGGCTGGTGGGGATTGGGGTCCACCGCCAGCAAAGGTAGGTGTCGGTGGGTTGGCAGCGGGAGGGGAGGTGAGAGGGTCAACGGGGGGGGGGCAAAGTTGGTGGTGGCGGCGGCAGCGGGGTCGGCAATGGCGGGGGGGGGGGGGTCGGCGGCGCTGGGGGGGGCTAAAATGTGTCCCCTCACCTCGGGCTCTGGACGCCCCTCCCGCCGAAGTCTGGCTACACCCCTGGCTCCAAATAAATGTTCTTGATACAAAACTATAGCAGGAATTTATGTCTGTTAATTTGGGATTATGAGGTCCTTGGGAATTAGCTTCTCTGGCGTTATGACGGAAGCTGTCATTCCAAGTGTGGCACAAAGTGAGTCTCTGTAAAAGCACCGTGGCTTTTAGTTTTAGCTTTCATTAGCTGTCGCCCATGTAAATGCTCATGGATTTGACATACTGCCTTTTCTGCGGTACGACCAAAGGGTTTCACATTTATTATAGGCTGGCATGGCGGTAAAATACGGTCTTTCATTATTTAAATTATTATATTCTGGCTTGGATCCTGGGGGATTTAGCAGAGGGACGCGGACTGCAAGCTCTGCCAATCCCCAGCAGCCCTCATTGGTTCACATTCACACAACCACACTTGAGGTTTCAGTTACGGCTTCAGCTGAAACCATGTGATGGAGTTTAGGGCTGCAGTTTCTGTTTCAGCAGTGGCATACCAAGGGGGGAGGCAGTGAGGGCGGTCCACCCCGGGTGCACGCCGCTGGGGGGGATGCCGCAGCGCGCGCCTGTCTGCTTCCAGTTCGCTACGCTCGCTAAATTCTCTCGTTCGCTGCAGTTCCCTTCTTCTGCCCCGGAACAGGTTACTTCCTTGTTGGGCAGACTTGACGGACCGTATAGGTCTTTCTCTGCTGTCACCTACTATGTTACTATGTTTTTTAAAGTCTTCTCAGTAGTGTCTTGACACTATTACCTCAGAAATGTTGGGGGGGGGGGGGGTGGTTCTGACTGAGGAGCAGCGGTTTCACCGCAACACAGACCTTGTTGGGTCTGATTAATAAATATTTCGAGTTGACGCTCCCACTCTTGAAGGCTCTTTCTGCTTTTGTTTTTCGCTGCTGTGTTGGGCGTACTTTGGATTTCCTCTTCTGCATTCCTTGCACAACAAAAAGTGCTGGTTGGGCAGACCGGTCGTTATCTGCCGTCATCTACTATGTTACTGTTTTTAAGAGTTCTAGTGACCAGTGTAATATTTGCAGCCCTTTAGGCTGTTCTGGGGAATATTGCTCTTTCAGTGTGAAAGATTTAATACAGAGCTGCTGAGTATGCGTTTTGCAGGATTTTGTGTTGGGTCACAGAGTGGCTGGCAGTGGACGAAGTTTGTGTTGCTGTTACTGAAGTGACACCAAAGTCTGAATATACTTACCAATAAGAAACAAAGTCAGATCGTCAAGATCCTACCTAAACCTACACTACCCAAATTGCAAAGGACTGAAATACAAAACAACTTACGCAGCCGGCTTCTCCTACATAAGCGCACAACTATGGAACGGCCTCCCTAAAGCTGTGAAAACAATCCATGACCACTTGAACTTCAGGAAATCACTAAAAACCTACCTCTTGTTTTCCGGAGAACCAAGATGGCGATCTGAGCTGTGTGGGCGTTTTCTCATCTCCGAGGGACTGCTGTGGCGAAACGCCAGAATTTCCCCATTGTTAGTCTGAAGAATGGGGAAAAGAAAGGGGAAAGCAAAGGCTCAAGCCTCCCCGAGCCTTGCTATAGGTCCCGCTGTTCGTCAGACCACATTAGACACCTTCGGGATGAGGCCGCTCGAAGCGCAAGTTCCTGCTTCGGCGAGACCTGTGGAAACGGGTCAGAGCATAGAGGAGGTGACGCTGAGTCCCTCTGCAGGAACAGCCCCCCCGCCACCACGAGGTGTTCAGACGCCGACGGAGAGGAACCGGATAGAGGAAGCTAATGTGCTGCCCCTACCTGTTCAGTTGGGGGGACCTGTCGGCTTCTCTACCCCGATCGGAACAACAGAGGGAGAGCTGAGGGAATCGCTCTCAGATCGAGGAGGCACCCCAGATGGTAGCGGGATAATGGTAAGACCGGCTGTTGTCACATTAGAAGTGCTCTGGGATTCAATTCAAGGACTAAACACTTCCCTTAAAATGGTTACAAACTCTCTTAAAGAAGACATGCTGGAGGTTAAACAAAATTTCCAAACTTTGTCTGTTAAAATTCAAGAACAATCGGATAAAACAGCATCGTTGGAAGGAGAAGTCGCTAAACTCAAGAACATTACGACTAACTTAATTAAAGACAAGGAAATTCAGGTACGTAAAACTGAATTCCTTGATAACCAACTCCGAAGGAATAACTTGCGGTTTTTAAATTTCCCCAAGTCTCCATTAATTCCAGCAGTGGAGATGCTAAGGAAATACTTTGGTGACGTGTTGGGCCTACCAGTGGAGGGTTTTCCACCCATTGTTAAGGCTCAGTACATAACAGGAGTTACAAACAATTTAAATGAACAACAACCGCAAAACCTGCAGTTAAATTTAACTGAATTTTTAGAGAGTTCCTTGGACGTAGTGACGGAACGGACCACTCTGCTGGCTACTTTCGCCTTTGAAATGGACAGGAACAATATCTTTAAGATTTATTTCCAACATGTTAATGCAGATTTTCTGGGCTCGAGAATTCAAATTTTCCCTGATTTGGCGAGGGACACGCAGAGGAGGAGGAGAGAATTCTTGCAATATAGGGCAAGACTTCTCAACTTGGGTGCAGTGTTTAAGTTGAAATTTCCTTGTAGGTGCTTAGTATCCCTTCAATCGAATAACTATATATTCTTTGACCCCTTAAAACTGCAACAATTTATAATAGCAAAGGAAAGTGTTAATACCCCTTAGTTGAACCCCAAAGAAAGTAATATGCTGTAAAGTTGGCTTGCAGGATTAAACTTGCTCTTCACGCTTAAGTATAATTAATTTCCTTCTGTTTACCTAGTATCTGGATCTTTATTTGTGGACAAAGTGATTGTGTAATTACCATTCTAAAAAAATTTTTTCTCTAAAACAATTTCTTGTATTTCCATTACATTTATGTTGTTTAATAAATGTAAAACTATAAATAAAATAATTAAAAAAAAAAACCTACCTCTTCAAAAAGGCCTACCCCAATGACCCCACGTAACCCTCTTCACCTACCAACACAGCATGACTATGATCGAACAGCACAACACGCAATCTTCATCCATTCCGACCCTCCACTTATACCTCATACAATCACTATACAACTCTGTATTTGTTATCCACCGACTGGGCAAACGCCTTTGACGGTACTATGTAAGCCACATTGAGCCTGCAAATAGGTGGGAAAATGTGGGGTACAAATGCAACAAATAAATAAATAAATAAAATCCTAGTTCTGCTTTGCACATTGGAGAAGGTGTCTGCTGAATGGGAGGTGAAGCTATTTTGTGAAAGAGAGGACAAGTTCTGTCCAATTCTATACTGATTTAACGATGGATTTCAGATTTCCAAGACTGGATTTTAGTACCATGGTGCTGCCCTTTTGAAGTGTCACCAGCATTTGGCCCAAATATCTGCCTCCCTAGGCAGTTGCTTAGACATAAACCCAGGCCTGTGGACCTTACTCCCATATTAAAGAGGGCTAGTTAAACGGTGTTGTCATATCATTTTAATAGTTGTACCGGGAGATTGTGTTTGTTGTTACATATAGGGATCTTAAAGGTTATTTTCTGTAGTATCTTCATGGCCAAGCAAAAACGTCCAGATACGTTGAGGCCCCAATGCTCAAAAGTAAATTTAGACACTATTTATTTATTTATTTGTTACACTAGGGAAAAAGGCCCGTTTCTGAAGCCAATGAAACGGGCGCTAGCAAGGTTTTCCTCGGAGTGTGTATGTTTGTGTGTGAGAGTGACTGTGTGAGACAGAGAGAGTGAATGTGTGAGTGTGTGTGTGTGACAGAGAGAGAGTGAGACTGGGTGCGAATGTGTTTGTGAGAATGAGAGTGTGTGCCATGGGTCCCCCTCCCTCCCTTCCTCCCAGTTGCAGTGTCCCCCCTCCCTCCCTCCGAGTTCCAGGGTCATCCCCTCCCTCCCTCCAAGGTCCAGGGTCGCCCTCTCCCACCCTCTCTCCGAGTTCCAGGGTCGTCGTCCCTCCGAGTTCCATGGTCGTCCCCCCTCCCTCCCTCCCTCCCTCCGAGTTCCAGGGTCGTCCCTTCGAGTTCCAGGGTCATCCCCTCCCTCCCTCCCTTCGAGTTCCAGGGTCAGCCCCTCCCTCCCTCCCCTCCGAGTTCCAGGGTCATCCCCTCCCTCCCTCCAAGGTCCAGGGTCGCCCCCTCCCACCCTCTCTCTGAGTTCCAGGGTCGTCGTCCCTCCGAGTTCCATGGTCGTCCCCCCTCCCTCCCTTCGAGTTCCAGGGTCGTCCCCTCCCTCCCTCCCTTCGAGTTCAAGGGTCAGCCCCTCCCTCCCTCCCTCTGAGTGCCAAGGTAAGAATTTTTTAAATATAGCCAGCACTTATGAAGGTGAGGGGTTGCTGGAGGACAGGTCGTGCTTGGAGGTCAGAGAGAGAGAGAGAGAGGGAGGGAGGTGCGGGGGCTGGCAACTATAAAGAGTTCCCTCGAGGGTGGGGCAATTACAAACCCCACGAACACTTCACGGCTTCACTGCCATGCTGCCACAGAGTCAGCTTCAGAACGTTGGAAGTGCGAATTATTATATTAGATAAGTACATAAGTACTTATGTAATGTCATACTGGGAAAAGACCAAAGATCCATCGAGCCCAGCATCCCGGGCGCTATGGCTATTCCGGTTGATGGGGGGGGGGGGGCTGCTCTCAGAGATCCGCACGCCTACCAGCAGAGGGAGACTGAGAACACTAAAACTTAAACCAGTATAAGCTAGCAGCCAACCCCCAAGCAGCCAGTAAATCCTTAACAAAGCAGAAAACAAATGAAACCAATAAACAATTACAACCCTGAAAGGTCAAAGAACCCTGTACTCAGAAACAAAAAACATGAAACACGTGCTTCAACTGACCGAACGCCACAGCGCTACGGTCCCTCTCTGAAATGCAGAGGAAATATATGTATAGCAAGACTTGAAATTTAGATACCTTTCAGCCATAGCAACATAGACCATAAGAACATCAGAACTCTGCCAATCATACTCACCACAAAGAAACATGTACACAGCGGGAGGGTTCTTGACCGGTCTGGAGGGTCTAGAGGAAAGAAAATTAGCAGGTAAGACCTAATTTCACCTTCCTCAGCGACCTTCCAGACCGGTCAAGACGCTTGGGAAATACCAAAGCAGTACAACTCCTAAGGGCGGGAACCTTGCATCCCAGAAGTCAACACTGCCGCACCAAAACTGGCATCCTCCCTAGCCTGCACATCCAGTCTATAATGTTTCACCAACGAATGCAAAAGCCCAGTTGCTAAGAGCTGATAGGGACTAAGCACTCAAGGTTCCTGCCATAGCAGGAGTTGAGGCAACAGGCAGAAAGTTCAGAAAGAGGATTTCAAAGCTACAAACTGCCAGAAGTTATGGCTCTCAAGGTTCCTGTCACAACAGGAGCCGAGGCACATGGCGCCTAACTAAAGGCCAGCTGACACACTCTGTCATGAGTTTTTGTTATTTTTGATGGATACTGAGTGAGGCCGTAAACTGTTGGGCAGTATTTCTAGGATAAGCAGCATAAATCTGTTTTCTGTTCTGGGAACTTGCCAGGTACTTATAACCTGGATTGGCCAGTTTGAAACAATACACTGGGTCAGCAGACCTTCGGTCTGTCCAAGTATGGCAACACTTATGTTCACTTGCAGTTCCAATCACATACATTATGAGTGCATGCTGAATATGGCAGTGGCGTAGCCAAGGGTGGGCCTGGGTGGGCCCATGCCCACCCACTTGGGCTCAGGCCCACCCAGTAGCAGCACACCTATGATGTGGCTGGCAGGGATCCCCAAGCCCCACCAGCTGAAAACTCCCAACTACTGTCCCTCCTTCATACCTTGTAAATAGCAGATGGCATGCAGGTGAGTCAAGGAGAGACCAAATCACCTGTGAGACAGGGAGGGGTTCTTCTGCCCACCTATCTTGAGTCCAGGCCCACCCAAAGTTGGGTGTCTGGCTACGCCCCTGGAATATGGTTATGCACATGAACATTATTATATTATTCAAGTAAATGTTATGATACTGCTGTGATTCCCAAGCTTGTCAGATTTTCAGGATGTTCACAATGGATATTCATGAGAGAGATTTACATGCAGTGGAGGTAGTGCATGCTAATCTCTGTCATGAATATTCATTGTGGCTATCCTGAAAACCTGACTAACTGGGAAGCTTCCAGGATAGGTTTGAGAACCACTTCTGTACTGTATTATTTGAATGTCAGCAGTCCATCCTACCCCCCCCCCCCCCCCCCAGGCTCTTCAGCAAAGCTAGAATAAAGTTGCAGGTCTTTGATGCTCACAGTAAAGAGAAGAAAGAGGCAGGAAATCCTCAGTAATGCTGACTGCGAAAGAACAAGCTACATTTTACTCCTCCCCAGTCCTTGCACTTAAATCCCGGGCATTGGAAAGCTACACTCAGCCTTCAGGTTCCCTGTGCACCTCTTTGTGTCTAGGTCTAATAGCTAAAACTTTCATTACCGTTGGGTTTAAAAGATCTGTGTGTTGACGTCTACACGAGTCTTTGCACACAGTTAGCTTTTGCACAAAACTCATTTGAGCACGGCAGGGGCGTAACCAGACAATACATTTTGGGTGGGCCTGGGCAAGAAGTGGGTGGGCACCAAGTGTTCTCCCCCCCCCCCCCCAAAAAAAAATATCTCAGCTGGCAGGAAATCACTTCTTTCCACCTTGGCAGTCTGCAGCAGGCTTACGCTGAAAGTGAGCATGTGCAGGTGCCGGTATCGTGGAGAGTAGCGTTTTCATTACCATCAGAGAGAAGGTCTTCAGCTGGCGGAGCTTGGGATCCCCACCAGCTACTACTAAACATGTGCTACTGAGTGGGCCCCACCCAGGCCCACCTGTGGCTACGCCACTGGAACACGGGCTGGACCCCGTAGCACGGAAGCTGTGCTATTCTGTGTGCAAAGCCTGTCGCTCCTTATTACATCGGCCCCTTGGTTAGTTAGGGAAATTTGAATTTGTGCTGGAGGTTTTGTGGCTTTTCTGGAAAATCCTAATTTTGGACTCCTTTCTCTTATGTCTCTGTCTCTATCTCTTTTTCTTCATCTGATTTTTTTTTTTTTTTTTTACTGTCTCTCTTCTCCATCCCTCTATTTTTTTCAATCTCTTGCTTTGTCTCACTGTCTATTTATATCTGCTTCCGTATTCTCTTTTCTGCTGCTGCTGCTTCTTCCTGTCTCTGTATGTATTTCTTTTTGGTCTGTTTCTCCACATTCTCTTATATCTGCTTACCATTTCCTCCTTGTCTTTGTCTGTCTCACTTATCCTCCCCCTCTCTTTGCTCTCTTTCTGCATCTCATGTTCCTTCTCTTAATGTTCATTCCCTCCTTTCCTCCGTGTCTCTTCTTTACTTTCCTGTTTCTCTCCATTCCTGTATCCGATGTCTGTCCTCTTCTATCTTTAATTAAGTCTGTCTCTCTCTTTCTTCCTTCCTCTCATTCTTTCTTTGCTCCCCCTTTCCCTTCTCCACCTGTCTCTTTGCCTCTGTGGTTTCAGGTCGAATCTTGGACATCCCCTGTAAAGTATGCGGGGACCGCAGTTCTGGAAAACACTATGGAGTTTATGCTTGTGATGGCTGTTCAGGATTTTTCAAGCGAAGTATTAGGCGGAACAGGAGCTACGTCTGCAAATCAGGAAATCAGGTACTATACCCCCCCCCCCCCACCTCACCCTTCCTAAACACTAAACTTTCTTCCCACATACACACATCTCAGCTAAGGCAAAATCAGGTACTGTACCGGCTCCATTTCTCCCTTCCTAAAAAAACAATTCTTCCTCCCCTGTTCCCCCCCACCAAACCTGCCCCCACACATATTTCAGCAAAAGGGAAAACCAAAACTCAAGAACTGTACCCGCTCCCATCTTGTCCTTCCTTAACAAAAACCTTCCCTTTCCTGCCTTCCACACACACAGTCCAGCTAAGGCAAAATCAGGTACTGTACCGGCTCCATTTGTCCCTTCCTAAAAACCAATTCTTTCTCCCCCGTTCCCCCCACCAAACCCGCCCCCACACATATTTCAGCAAAAGGGAAAACCAAAACTCAAGAACTGTACCCTCTTCCTTAACAAAAACCTTCCCTTTCCTGCCTTCCACACACACAGTCCAGCTAAGGCAAAATCAGGTACTGTACCGGCTCCATTTGTCCCTTCCTAAAAACCAATTCTTTCTCCCCTGTTCCCCCCACCAAACCCGCCCCCACACATATTTCAGCAAAAGGGAAAACCAAAACTCAAGAACTGTACCCTCTTCCTTAACAAAAACCTTCCCTTTCCTGCCTTCCACACACACAGTCCAGCTAAGGCAAAATCAGGTACTGTACCGGCTCCATTTGTCCCTTCCTAAAAACCAATTCTTTCTCCCCTGTTCCCCCCACCAAACCCGCCCCCACACATATTTCAGCAAAAGGGAAAACCAAAACTCAAGAACTGTACCCTCTTCCTTAACAAAAACCTTCCCTTTCCTGCCTTCCACACACACAGTCCAGCTAAAAGGAAATGAGAAAGTCTGGCACTGTATTCCTTTCAGAGAATAAAAGTGCAAGGAGCCCTCAAGATGGCGGGTGTCAACTCAAATTTATTGAACAGACCCGACACGGTCCATGTTTCGGCAAAACTGCTGCATCAGAGGTCTTGAAACAGTGCACAATGTCAAAAAAAATGCGTGAAATAGCAATGAGACAATGCTCAATCTGAAGACTCCAAATATTGCCAAAAAAAACTCACCTGAATTCTTAATATCAAACAAAACTGCGTCAACGCATAGCGGAAATCTTTTGTGTATTCAGATTGAGCATAGTCTCATTGCTATTTCATGCATTTTTTTCAACATTGTGCACTGTTTCAAGACCCCTGATGCAAAAACATGGGCCGTGTCGGGTTTGTTCAATAAATTTGAGTTGACACCCCCCATCTTGAAGGCTCCTTGTGCTTTTGTTCTCTGCTCCTGTGGGAGTGTACTTTGGTTTCCCTCTCCTACGTCTACTGTATTCCCTTCCACATTCACTGCAAACCACCCTCCTCTTAAGAAACAGACATATACTACAGCCAATAGGAAATCATCTACTGTCCCTGCCTTCCATCCTTCCACCTCCTCCTCCCCCTAACTGAACATCACATTCCACCCACGAACTTCCCATTTCTGCACCTTTTTTTCCTTTACTCGTGCATAAAATTTAGGCGTGGATCCCATGCCTACATTTACACACGTATATTCCAATTAAATCTAATTACTGCCAGTAATTGCTTGCTAAAAAGCCAATTATTGGCTTTAATTAACTTGTTATTTAGATTTGCACAGGCAATTTTTGGTGACTTATAGAATTAGTGGATTAGTGTCTAATTTCTTTAGCGCATAACTGCTAGATAGGGGGTGTTGACATGGGAGGGGCATGGGAGGGTCAGGGGTGTGGCCAGCACTTACATGCTAAGGTTGTAGAATCCTGTTAATTATGCATCTATCTGATAGCAGTTAGACACAAGTATTGAACTAGTGTAAGCACTTGAGCCTATAGTTAAACACCTATCTGCAGATTACACTAGTATTTCATAACGGCAATTATAGACTTGTACACAGAACTCTAAATGGGCTCTCACTAGAGGCTTATACAGAGGTATTATTTATTTATTTCCTCTTGATGTACCACCATATGTTATATGGTGTGAAGCCCCGCCCAGCGCTTCCCAGGATGCACTGGGCAGGACTGGGTGCCGCCATTTTCAAGGCAGCGCTGGAAGAGGAGGGAATGTACAACCTCCCTCCTCCAACAAAGGTACAGGGGGGCGGGGAAGAAGGCCGCAAGACCACCAGGTTGGGGGGGGGGCTTGATTTGCGGCCCACTGGGCCACCAGGGCTTTTTCGGGGGGGATGTGAGGGAGGGTTAGGGGGGGCTGGAGATCCACCAGATCTACAGCCCTCTGTGAACTTGTGTCTGGGGGGGGGGGTCAGGGGGCCTGGAGGTCCACAGGACCTCAAGCCACTGTGTCCCTGGCTTAGAGTGGGGGGTTGGGGTTCCTGCTCCTGCAGAGGGGAGCTGTATTTGGGGGGGGGGGAGGGAATAGGGGGCCTGCTAGTATGCAAAATGATGCTGGGCAGGACTCACCATCCCTGCCCAATAGTCTGCAAACCCTAACACCAGCTCCAAGATGGCGTAGGGTTTGCTGTTTGGCGCTCTGGCCGCTGATCATTGGGGAGGAATATGTTTAGCATGCATTTGCATGCTGCTTGCGTTCAGAGCCCACGAGCGCATTGTTTCACGTGCTCAGGGGCTCTGATCATGGGGCGGTGGCAAACACAGGCGCTACTATGGAGCTAATAGCCTCTAGCGCCTGTGTTTGCTTCTGATCATTGGCCCATAAGTTAAAATGCTTTAATATAAGAATCATCTTTAAACACAATAGCAACATAGTAAGTGATGGTAGATAAAGACCTGGTCTGCCCAACAGTCACACTCATTTTCAATTCAACAATGAACATATTATTATTATTATTATTACATTTGTACCCCGCGCTTTCCCACTCAAAGCAGGTTCAATGCGGCTTACAAAGTAATAGGGATAAGAAAATAAAAGTTAAATATAACAGAAAAACAAAAGTGATAGGTAGGTAAAGAAGGACAGGGGTGAAGGAGTAGGAGATGTGTGAGCAAGGGTAGAAGAGGCAGGAGGGGGATGGATTACAGGATAAGCACATGGAATTTTGGTGGGAAAGATAGTCAAGGTCATTGTCGATGTCTCCTGGATATGTGATGGGTAGTAGGATTCATAGAATTAGTTTGGGTCATTAGGATAGGCTTGCTTGAACAGATGGGTTTTTTTAGTGATTTCCGGAAAGATAGATAGTCACTGATTGATCTGATAGGTCTTGGGAGGGCATTGCAGAGTTGGCTACCTAAGAAGGAGAAATTGGATCCATAATAGATTTTATATCTGAGTCCTTTGCAATTGGGGTAATGTAGATTGAGGTAAGTGCGTGAAGTGATAGAGGTATATAAAATAATGAGTGGAGTGGAACAGGTGGATGTGAAGCGTCTGTTCACGCTTTCCAAAAACACTAGGACGAGGGGGCATGCGATGAAACTACAGTGTAGTAAATTTAAAACAAATCGGATAAACTTTTTCTTCACCCAACGCATAATTAAACTCTGGAATTCGTTACCGGAGAACGCGGTGAAGGCGGTTAGTTTAAAAAGGGGTTAGACAGTTTCCTAAAGGACAAGTCCATAAACCACTACTAAATGGACTTGGGAAAAATCCACAATTCCAGGAATAACATGTATAGAATGTTTGTACATTTGGGAAGCTTGCCAGGTGCCCTTGGCCTGGATTGGCCGCTGTCGTGGACAGGATGCTGGGCTCGATGGACCCTTGGTCTTTTCCCAGTGTGGCATTACTTATGTACTTAAGTTTCAGTATCTTTTCCGGAGATACGAAGGCGGTAGAACAAGAGGACATGAAATGAGATTGAAGAGGGGCAGACTCAAGAAAAATGTCAGGAAATATTTCTTCACGGAGAGAGTGGTGGATGCTTGGAATGCCCTCCCGCGGGAGGTGGTGGAGATGAAAACGGTAACGGAATTCAAACATGCGTGGGATAAACATAAAGGAATCCTGTTCAGAAGGAATAGATCCTCAGGAGCTTAACCGAGATTGGATAGCAGAGCCGGTAGTGGGAGGCGGGGCTGGTCTACTATGTTACTATGTTTCAGACATGTTTCTGGTAGGAAGGTCAAACAGATTAAACATATAGCTCGGAGATTCACCGTGGATAATCTTATAGATTAATGTATGGACCTTGAAGTTGATACGTTCTCTGATAGGGAGCCAGTGAAGTTATATATACTTGATCATGGTCTTTCTTTGGTGTTTCTGGGATATAGACCGTAGAAGTCCGCCCAGCTCTGTCCTTATCTTCTAACATTCCATCCTATCCGAATCCATCTTGTCATGTGTGGGACCCAGACCGTAAAAGTCTGCCCAGCACGGTTCTCTGTTCCAGCTACTGAACCTGCCCATGAAAGCCCTTTCCAGTCCATCCTAAACTGGATTATCATATACAATTTAGGACGGGCTGGAAAGGGCTTCAACAGCTACTTCAGTAAAAGGAGAACCAGTGACGATTTTGGTGAGGCGAGTTGCCCGTATGAAATGAGTCAGCAGCTGAGGCTGTGTTTGGCGAATGTTCCCGTACATATAATAAATAATGTATATTGAAATTTAGTGAAAATGTTACAGCATCAGGATATTATGAAGAGTGGACATCGAGTGAGCCCCCCCCCCCCCCCCCCCCCCCCCCATGTGTTTTTGGACTATAGTGGACTATAGTTCACACACTGGCTTCTTAGAATTAAACAAATCTTTTTGGCCACTGTGACCTCCTGAAAAACTAATGGATTTTAGTCAAAGCAGGTAACAAAGGAACTTTTTCTTCTCAGTAATAAAACAAATACAAGTTCAGGTTCTTTTTCCCTTGTTTTTATTTTCCACTGATACCTGGTTTATAACCCTTCTTTACATCTTTTTTATTGCAGTCAAATTAGGAGGCACTTCTAGACTGTAACAGGGCACCATTATTTAAGTAATGAAATTAAGCGGGTAATGTGTCTATTCTCTAATGGCAATTATGCATGTAAGTCATTATCAGCATGTCCACATTTACAACAGCTCAATGGCTGGTATTCAGTAAATATTAGCATCTTAAATAAAAAAGATATAGCGGAATTAGAAAATGTTCAAAGAGAGACCAGAATGATAAAGGGGATGGAACTCCTCTCATATGAGGAAAGGCTAAAGAGGTTAGGGCTCTTCAGCTTGGAAAAGAGACTGATGAAGGGGGTCATCATTGAGGTCTACAAAATCCTAAGTGGTGCAGAATAAAAGTACAAAGAGTTACATGGAAATACTTTTAAAACAAATAGGAGGAAATATTTTTTCAGTCAATGAATAGTTAAGCTCTGGAACTCTTTGCCGGAGGATGTGGTAACAGCAGTTAGTGTATCTGGGTTTAAAAAAAGGTTTGGACAAATTCCTGGAGGAAAAGTCCATAGTCTGCTCTTGAGACAGACATGGGAAGCAACTGCTTGCCCTCGGATTTGTAGTATGGAGTGTTGCCACGATTTGGGTTTCTTCAAGGTACTTGTGACCTGGCTTGGCCACTGTTTGGAAAACAGGATACTGGGCTAGATGGACCATTGGTCTGACTCAGTAGGGCTACTCTTATGTTCTTATCGTAGTCTGCTATTGAGACAGACATGGGAAGCAACTGCTTGCCCTGGGATTTGTAGTATGGAATGTTGCTACTCTGAGATTCTGCATGGAATCTTGTCACCCTTTAGGATTCCAGATTCTAGCTATTCTTTGGGATTCTACATGGAATCTTGTCACCCTTTAGGATTCCAGAATCTTGCTATTCTTTGGGATTCTACATGGAATGTTGCTACTCTTTGGGGTTCTACATGGAATCTTGTCACCCTTTAGGGATTCCAGAATCTTGCTATTCTTTGGGATTCTACATGGAATGTTGCTACTCTTTGAGATTCTGCATGGAATCTTGTCACCCTTTAGGATTCCAGAATCTTGCTATTCTTTGGGGTTCTACATGGAATCTTGTCACCCTTTAGGGATTCCAGAATCTTGCTATTCTTTGGGATTCTACATGGAATGTTGCTACTCTTTGAGATTCTGCATGGAATCTTGTCACCCTTTAGGATTCCAGAATCTTGCTATTCTTTGAGATTCTACATGGAATGTTGCTACTCTTTGAGATTCTGCATGGAATCTTGTCACCCTTTAGGATTCCAGATTCTAGCTATTCTTTGGGATTCTACATGGAATCTTGTCACCCTTTAGGATTCCAGAATCTTGCTATTCTTTGGGATTCTACATGGAATGTTGCTACTCTTTGGGGTTCTACATGGAATCTTGTCACCCTTTAGGGATTCCAGAATCTTGCTATTCTTTGGGATTCTACATGGAATGTTGCTACTCTTTGAGATTCTGCATGGAATCTTGTCACCCTTTAGGATTCCAGAATCTTGCTATTCTTTGGGGTTCTACATGGAATCTTGTCACCCTTTAGGGATTCCAGAATCTTGCTATTCTTTGGGATTCTACATGGAATGTTGCTACTCTTTGAGATTCTGCATGGAATCTTGTCACCCTTTAGGATTCCAGAATCTTGCTATTCTTTGAGATTCTACATGGAATGTTGCTACTCTTTGAGATTCTGCATGGAATCTTGTCACCCTTTAGGATTCCAGAATCTTGCTATTCTTTGGGGTTCTACATGGAATCTTGTCACCCTTTAGGGATTCCAGAATCTTGCTATTCTTTGGGGTTCTACATGGAATCTTGTCACCCTTTAGAGATTCCAGAATCTTGCTATTCTTTGTGGTTCTACATGGAATGTTGCCACGATTTGGGGTTCTGCCAGGCAGACTTATATGTTCTGTGCCCTGAAGAGGTCAGGTACAAATCAAGGTAGAGTATACACAAAAAGCAGCACATATGAGTTTATCTTGTTGGGCAGACTGGATGGACCGTGCAGGTCTTTTTCTGCCGTCATCTACTATGTTACTATGTTACTTGTGACCTGGCTTGGCCACTGTTGAAAACAGGATACTGGGCTAGATGGACCATTGGTCTGACCCAGTATGGCTACTCTTACGTTCTTATGTAACATTATTATTATGAGATTTTTGAGATACCGCCTTTCTGGGGTACAACCAAAAGCAGTTTACATATTCCTACATGTACTTTCTCTGTCCCTACTGGGCTCACAATATAATTTACACACACAATTCACAGTATTCTGTAAATTAAGCACGTGTCAGCCCTGCCTATGTCCTGTCCATGCCCCTCCCCTGTGAACGCCCCCTGATGACTAGGTAATTCTAGAATACTGGTTAGGTGTATTAATAAATAGCAGTATTCTATACAATTAAATATGCAAATTGCATTTACATTTAGGCAACCTATGGTAGGATGAGGGGTTTAGTGACCAAGGCTTTGCCTCACTCAGCTGAAACCAATAGCGGCTGATTCAGTCTCGGTCTGGCTCCATTGCAGGGCAGATTTACTTCAAAGAAAAGTAGGAATACAATTCCATGCATGCAGTGGAGTATGAACAGAGCTGGCTTATCCTCTCTGGGTGGACCTGGGTAAGGAGACAAGCTCAATCAGGTTAAATCAAATATTCTGGCTCCTTCTAAAATCATATCTCGTCTACTATTTTGCATGTTAATGAAAAGAGATTCTGTGTTGCAGGGGGGCTGTCCTGTGGATAAGACGCATAGGAACCAGTGCAGGGCCTGTCGGCTGAAGAAGTGTCTAGAGGTCAACATGAACAAAGACGGTAATTTAACACTCAACTTTGATTTAGTTATTTTATTTATTTATTTGTTGCATTTGTAGCCCACATTTTCCCACCTATTTGCAGGCTCAATGTGGCTTACAATTTCCGTCATGACCTAAGCCGTTTCCGAGTACAGATACAATTGGTAATATATATAGAAACATGGATGATATAATGAACAATTAGGTACAGAAGGGGAGAACATGCAATTGGTATTACATATTGAACATGGAATACTTAGAGGCATATTTTCAAAGCACTTAGCCTCCCAAAGTTCCATAGAAACCTATGGAACTTAACCTCCCAACTGAAAATATGCCTCATAATAAATTAGGCAATACTATATAGGGAGAAAATAATCTAATTGTTAAGTATATGATGGAGAATTACAGTTCCAATCATGAATCATTATGGTATGTCATGTTCAAGAGATGTGTCTTCAGAGCTTTACGGAAGTTAATTAGGTTTCGAATAATTTTCAGGTCAAGAGGTAAAGCATTCCACATTTGTGAGCTCAAGTATGAAAAGCTGGACGCATGCATTACTTTATATTTTAGACTTTTACAACTGGGGAAATGAAGATTTAGGAATTTGCGTGCTGATCTTATAGCATTCCTGGGTGGTAGGTCAATCAGGTCTAACATGTAAGTCGGGGCATCACCGTGAATTATTTTATGCACTAGAATACATATTTTGAAAGTTATACGTTCTTTAAGAGGAAGCCAGTGTAAGTTTTCTCTTAGGGGCTTAGCACTTTCATATTTTGTCTTTCCAAATATAAGTCTGGCTGCGGTGTTTTGGGTAGTTTGAAGTTTTTTAATGATTTGTTCTTTACAGCCAGCAAGACCGTTACAATAGTCTAAGTGACTCAGTACCATTGACTGCACATTGATTTAGTTTTGATTGTCCATATAAAACAGAAGCAAGTCATTGGAATGGAAACACTCTCCCAATTCAGTGAATAAAATTAATTCCGTCGGCAATTGTTACCCATTCGATGCTGAGGAAGTCAATGAAAATCAGAGAGGAGGGAGGGCGTTGATATCTCAGCACAAGGTAATAAACGTTTCACTTGAAAGAATATAACAGATCAAATTTAAGCACTGCCAGAGAGAAACAGCAGGGATGTCCGATGGATTGATTGACTGATTGATTGAGGTCAACCCAAAGCTGACTCCAGGCAGCCATATAAACTAACTTTCTGCAGATCACCTTGTTTCCTGTTCGTGTGTGGAGGCTTTTAATGGAGCATTCATTATGTGACTGTATTGATTCATCTCATTGCTGGTCTTCCATACCCTCTTCTACGTTAACCTTCTCTTAGTAGCCTAGTGGTTAGTGCAGTGGAACATGGAATGTTGCTACTATTTGAGATTATGAGAGGGCATGAAATGAGATTGAAGGGGGGCAGACTCAAGAAGAATGTCAGGAAGTATTTTTTCACGGAGAGGGTGGTGGATGCTTGGAATGCCCTCCCGCGGGAGGTGGTGGAGATGAAAACGGTAACGGAATTCAAACATGCGTGGGATAAACATAAAGGAATCCTGTGCAGAAGGAAGGGATCCTCAGGAGCTTAGCCTAGAATGGGTGGCAGAGCTAGTGGCTGGGAGGCGGGGCTAGTGCTGGGCAGACTTATACGGTCTGTGCTGGGGCTGGTGGTTGGGAGGCGGGACTAGTGCTGGGCAGACATACGGTCTGTGCTGGGGCTGGTGGTTGGGCGGCGGGGATAGTGCTGGGCAGATTTATACGGTCTGTGCCAGAGCCAGTGGTGGGAGGCGGGACTGGAGGTTGGGAGGCAGGGATAGTGCTGGGCAGACTTATACGGTCTGTGCCAGAGCCAGTGGTGGGAGGCAGGGATAGTGCTGGGCAGACTTATAGGGTCTGTGCCAGAGCTGGTGGTTGGGAGGCGGGGATAGGGCTGGCCAGACTTATACGGTCTGTGCCCTGAAGAGGACAGTACAAATAAAAAAGTAGCACATATGAATTTATCTTCTTGGGCAGAATGGATGGACTGTGCAGGTCTTTTTCTGCCTTCATCTACTATGTTTACTATGTATGTTGCCTACTGTTTAAGATTCTACATGGAATGTGTTGCTACTATTTGAGATTTTAGCTCTAATAGCTTCCTTCACCTCACTTTTTAACCACGCTGGCTTGTCGTTTGGTCTTCCATCCTCCTTTTTTAATACGTGGAATATATTTGGCCTGGGCTTCCAGGATGGTGTTTTTAAACAGCATCCACGCCTGATGTCAATTTTTGACCCTCGCAGCCGCTCCTCTAAGTTTTCTTTTCACCGTTCTTCTAATTTTATCATAGTCTCCCTTTTTAAAGTTAAATGCTAACGTATTTGATTTCCTACGTATACTTCCTTCAAAGCTAATATCAAATTCGATCATATTATGATCACTGTTATCAAGCAGCCCCAGCACCATTATCTCTTGCACCAGATCATGTGCTCCACTAAGGACCAAGTCTAGAATTTTTCCTTCTCTCGTCGGCTCCTGTACCAGCTGCTCCATAAAGCTGTCCTTGATTTCATCAAGGAATTGTATCTCTGTAGCGTGTCCCGATGTTACATTTACCCCAGTCTATATTTGGGTAATTGAAGTCACCCATTATTCTCAAATTGCCCATTTTGTTTGCGTCTCTGATTTCTTTTATCATTTCTGCGTCTACCTGCTCATCCTGGCGAGGAGGATGGTAGTACACTCCTATCACCGTCCTTTTCCCTTTTATACATGGAATTTCAACCCACAATGATTCAAAGGTGTGATTTGTGTCCTGCTGAATTTGTAATCTATCTGAGTCAAGGCTCTTGTTAATATACAATGCTACCCCTCCACCAGACCGGTCCACCCTATCACTACGATATACTTTGTACCCCGGTATGACAGTGTCCCACTGGTTATCCTCCTTCCACCAGGTCTCAGTAATGCCTATTATATCCAATTTTTCATTTAGTGCAATATATTCCAACTCTCCCATCTTATTTCTTAGACTCCTAGCATTTGAATATAGACATTTCAGAGTACGTTTGTTGTTCGTATTTGCATGATGCTTAGTACTTGACACTATTGATTGGCCATCTTTTGTCTGATCTTTAGTTGTATTTAAGGGCACATGACCTACCACGGTCTGTTGTGCAACCTCACTATCCAGAAACCCTATCTTCCCTGTTTGTGAGGTATCTTTGCAAGATACCTTATCCCGAACCATGCACTTTTGAGCGACTGTCGGCCTTCCCCCCATTTCTAGTTTAAAAGCTGCTCTATCTCCTTTTTAAATGCCAAAGCCAGCAACCTGGTCCCACCCTGGTTAAGGTGGAACCCATCCTTTTGGAATAGGCTCCCCCTTCCCCAGAATGTTGCCCAGTTCCTAATAAATCCAAAATCCTCCTCCCTGCACCATCTTCTCATCCACGCATTGAGACTCCAGAGCTCTGCCTGTCTCTTGGGCCCTACACGTGGAATGGGTAGCATTTCAGAAAATGCTACCCTGGAGGATCTGGATTTAAGCTTTCTACCTAAGAGCCTAAATTTGCCTTCCAGAGCCTCTCTCCCACATTTTCCTATGTCATTGGTACCACATGTACCAAGACAGCCGGCTCCTCCCCAGCACTATCTAAAATCCTATCTAGATGTCGCATGAGGTCCGCCACCTTCGCACCAGGCAGGCGAGTCACCAGGCAATCCTCACGTCCACCAGCCACCCAGATATCTATATGCCTAATGATCGAATTGCCAACTACAACAGCTGTCCTAACCCTTCCCTCCCGGGCAGCACTTGGAGACATATCCTCGGTGCGAGAGGATAGTACATCCCCTGGTGGGCAGGTCCTGGCTACAGGAGTACTTCCTACTTCACCAGGGTGAAGTTACTGTGTAACTTTGTAAGTCTAAGTGCTTTATTTATTTATTTATTTGTTTGTTGCATTTGTATCCCACATTTTCCCACCTATTTGCAGGCTCAATGTGGCTTACATAGTACCGTTAAGGCGTTTGCCCAGTCGGTTGATAACAAATACAAAGTTGTATATTGATCGAATGAGGTATATGTGGAGGGTCGGAAGGAATGAAGATTGTGTGTTGTCCAGTACGATCATTAGGCATGCTGTGTTTTGGGTGAAGAGATTTATGTAGGATCGTTGGGGTAGGCCTTTTTGATGATACCCCTCATTGTTTATTTGATGAGAATTGTAAGTATGAATATTTATTCCTGTGTATTAGCAGCCTTATACATGAATAGCCTGAGTATATTTTGGGGGTAACTTCATAAGAAGGTGTCTATGTGAAAAGTCCAAAAGGTGCCTGTTTAAAAAAAGTCAACATAGGTACCTTCTGTAAGTACCTTTATAAAGACCCCCAGCAGTGTCCAAATTTACACCTACTCTGAAGGTGGTGGACAAGTATGCATGACCACTCAGATTTTATAAAATAGACATGAAAATCACAACTCTGCCTCCCTCCCCTGAATCCAAAATAATATATTACCTAGAAGTAGGTGCTATCTTTTGTATGTTATACTTCAATGTGTGTAAGCACATAGAAAAACCATGTCGATTATTATTGTTTTATTACACAAAGGACCCTTTTACTAAGGCAGTTGTAATGTCAATGTAAGGTTTATTTATCGCAATTTCCCTCTAGCAAGGGTTCAATGTGATTTGTGGAGGAGTGGCCTAGTGGTTCAGTGTGGAGGAGTGGCCTAGTGGTTAGGGTGGTGGACTTTGGTCCTGAGGAAATGAGTTTGATTCCCACTTCAGGCACAGGCAGCTCCTTGTAACTCTGGGCAAGTCACTTAACCCTCCATTGCCCCATGTAAGCCGCATTGAGCCTGCCATGAGTGGGAAAGCGCAGGGTACAAACGTAATAAAAAAAATAAATTAAGAAAACCCAAAGTAATCCTATCATTATCGCCAAAAATCAGAAACGACCAAGTCTAGGGATGAAACAAAAAAAAGAGCACAAAGGGCAGATCAAGTCTAGGGATGACCATCTCTAAGGACAACCTAAATTTCAGGATTTGGGCGTCCCCGACCGTATTATTGAAACAAAAGATGGATGTCCATCTTGTTTCGATAATACAGGTTTTCCCGCCCCTCCACCGGGACGTTTTGCGAGGACGTCCTCAGCAAAATTTGGGCGTCTCTTTTGATTATGCCCCTCTATGTTCTTCAAAACTAACAATTATTAATAGCACTAAAAATAACATGCCTTAAATCAATACAGTATGGAATCTTTCCATGGTCTCGGTAATAGAGGAAAATTTTACACATCTTATTAACAAGAATAGAAATCAATAACATCAAATAAATATGCCATTAACAGATTACATAATTTTACATAATTTTACTGAAGACTCACCTGTTTGAACAAACTTACGGAAAGAGCCAAAACACATAGAGTCCATACTCAATGTGCATCAATGCAACATACATCCACTTCTGATCCCTCATCCCGTAATCCAGTCAATCATACACTTATTCACGGAACTATGTACACCATATGTCTTTGTGTCTAACACTGCCCTTTTAGCTTCCCATTGTCTCCTTCCAATGTTTCTATGTTGATGTCCCATTGTTATATTCCTAATGATATTCGAATGTCTCACACAACTCTGCATAATGTAATCCATAACCAAGTTGTAACAAATGTATTTCTATTATTCATATCTTATTGTAAGCCACACTGAGCCCGCAAAAAGGTGGGAAAATGTGGGATACAAAATGCAATAAATAAATACATCTATCTCTCTATTTTTCCTATAGTTGGGTACCTTGGTTTACTATATTCTATAACAACCTATTCCCAAGGACTATCGTATCTGGTGAATCAGACCTCCAATGCTGAAGTGTATTTATGTATCAAAATGACCTCAATACCTCCACCCCTGGTCTAACACCAACTGGTGAAACAGAACCTTTGTATAAAGGATACCAGGGATTCTGTGGGGTTATTTCTTATCATAGGTCATAATTTTAATTAAAGTTAAACTACTTAATTTATTACTTAATCAAAAAACTTATTTGTTTGCAAAGGAAAAGGTGGATAGATAGGAATAACAAAAACTTTAGGTATAGAGATAACGAGACTCCGTGTATACATTGTGATTAAGATACTTTTATGCAAGATGTAAGAGTATGTGCTGATTCAGGTCAGCCAATGCAAACAAATAAGTTTTTTGATTAAGTAATAAATTAAGTATTTTAACTTTAATTAAAATTATGACCTATGATAAGAAATAACCCCACAGAATCCCTGGTATCCTTTATACAAAGGTTCTGTTTCACCAGTTGGTGTTAGACCAGGGGTGGAGGTATTGAGGTCATTTTGATACATAAATACACTTCAGCATTGGAGGTCTGATTCACCAGATACGATAGTCCTTGGGAATAGGTTGTTATAGAATAAATAAATAAATAAATACATGTGTAGGAGATGAGTTAGTGAGGGAATCTGTTAGCTCAGACCAGAAAGTGACCTCATTGATTTTACCTGTGGTGGAGATGAATTTGGAAGACGCTTGGTTACGCTTGACATACAGATATCAATGGTGAAATCCAGTTGGAAGTGGTCAGACCGCGGTACTAGGCTTCCGTTTGAATGAACTGATCAAGCTATTAGGATAGGAAGTCATGAAGTCTAACGTATGGCCATTTTCTTGAGTTGCACCCTCAGAGAACGTACTTAGTTCACAGTCCTTCAGGAATGATTTGAAGTTGTGGACATTGGTGTTTATATCATAGTAAATAAACAGGACTGCGATTGTGTTAAACAGCTTCACATCTGCACATTCTCAGCAGCTAATCCCAGTTCCTTTAAAGTTCCTGTGTATAATATGTACAGCGCTGCGTATGTCTGGTAACGCTATAGAAATGATTAGTAATAGTAGTAGCCCTGAACATTTCTGAGGAACATCCTGCATTTGTGCGACATCAGATCTTCTGTGAAGTGTTATTTTCTCTGAATCTATGAAATACTGGACTAGAATGCCTGAAAATGGATGTTTTTTGCTTACAAGTGTGATAGGAAAGGAGTTGCTTGGGCCTTCACACAGAAGAGACAAGACTTTGAATTGCCCTGTCCTGGAATCCTGTTCTCCCTGACCAACTTTACGAGCTGCAGCTTGGCCTTCCCTCTCACTATTCAGATTAGCAAGACCAGACCTCCCACCTTCTCAGTGAAAAGAAAATGGACCAAACCCTGCAGGTTCCCCCAAAACAAAACCTCCCCATCCACTTAGACAACCTGTTTAGTGGCAGTGTTTTTCTGTTGCTATTCCAATGAAACATCGAAAATGATGGCAGATAAAGACTATATTGCCTATTCAATCTGTCCATTCATATCAGTTACTAAGATCTACAATTCCTTCCTCTCTTTTGCTTTCCTGAATTCAGATGTATTCCTCATCTCCACTACTTCAGCAGGAAGGCCATTCCATGCATCCACCATAGAGAGTTGCACAGGGACAGAAATTTCATCCATCTCTGCTCATCCCCAATGGAATCTAACCCATACCCACCCTTACCTGGTAAGATCCATTCCATCCCACAATTAATCTCCTCCATCTCCACCCATACCCGCAGGAGTCAATGCTGTTTACTTGCTCACAGCCCTCTTCCTCCCAATCCCAACAGCCTCCCAAGATTACTGGGATAGTATTCATTATTCAACCAATGAGGTGTTCCTGCTGCCTCTATGAGCATTCCAAGCCTCATTCTGACACTCTAACTGCCTCTCTCTGTACATTCCAAGCCTCATTTTGGTGCTCCAATTGCCTCTCTCAGTACATTCCAAACCTCAATCTGGAATCACCAGAGATTTTGACTTCACTCTCATGGGAATCCCACAGCAACTTCTTCTGTCCTGTGGCAACTTCTTCTATACCCGCAGTTCCATGAGATTCCCACAATTCTCATTCCCATGCAGGTCTCTAATCCACCCCTCTTTCCATAAAGATATATTTCCTCAGATTACCTCCATCCTATGCCTTCTCATTCCAGAACTTTCTTTTAGTTCAGCCTGTGAAAAATACCCAAGTCCAAAAGCTCAATAAAATAAACAGGGCCGGTCCAACCCGGTAAGCAGGGTAAGCACTGCAGGGGGGCGCCTTCCTTCAAGGGCGCCGCTTTGCAAGCTCTGCTGAGGCTTTTGTTTTTCAGTATCTAATCTCTGCAGCTCATCTTAGTCTGGCTCCAAAGCGTCCCGTCCCCTCCCCCCTCCCAAGCAGAGAAATATCCTCCTTGTGTTTGTCAGGGGATGTCACTGCTCCAACTGAATCTGGTTCTGAAATAACTTGTGGGAGCTCAGCTAACCTCTGCCCTCTGCCCCCTGCCCCCCCCCCCCCCCAGTGACAAGCGGCTTCAGGGCAAGAAGGAGAGCCTGAGGAGGCTCCAGCACAGGCACTCACTATGCCTGGCTGAGCAGCAGCAGCATAGTATTCTCTGCAGCCACCCCTTCAACACATTGGGATTGAGAGTGAAACCGGGAGCTGGAATCCAGCCCAGAGAGGGCTCAGAGACAGCACAGCAGAGCCTGGACCCCTGTTTTGTCAGAGACTGCTGTTTAGTGCTGCACCTGACCCACCCTTTTCCACCCCCCCCCCCCCCCAACACAGCAACTCACAGGACAGGAGGGCTAGATGGCTGCTTTCAAATCCTAACCATCACCAATCTCCTATCTCTCATTCCCACTTCAGTAACTCCTGTTAGTCTGTCCAACTCAGATTGTAGAATATGTTAGTTTATGCTGATTAACTACTACTACTACTACTTAACATTTCTAAAGCGCTACTAGGGTTACGCAGCGCTGTACAATTTAACATGGAAGGACAGTCCCTGCTCAAGGAGCTTACAAGTCTGCCCTAGCTAGATCCTAAGCTGTGCTGGATGGGAAGGCTATTGTGCTGCATGCAGAGTCTAACTTCTTAGGATTTCAGGTTAATTTTTGAAGAATTTGAAGAGGGGCTATCTCTGTTCTACATGTGTGACTGCAAGGCCAAGTGTCTGAACAGGGATCTGTTTGTTAGATTCTGAAATTTTGATAACACATTGTTTTTCAGAGTTGGCAAGACTGTCTGTTCTCCTAATTCCTGGTCTGTGTGCTAAGTTATTTTTCTTCTATACTGGTGTAATATTTTCAATGATGCCATAGCTGGTAAAAGGGGTGTGTCTACTGTGGGGGCAGAGCCATAGTGATCCCGCCCCTGGATGGGTAGGGGCGCCGACTAATAGACTGCAGGAGGGCGCTAGAAACCCTAGGGCTGGCCCTGAAAATAAATATGTGAAAAATGGTCCAGTCAGGCTTTGTGGGGGAGGGGAAGGGTTGTTCCCCCTCTGAAGCTGCCCCTGATCCCAGAACCTCCCGCTTTCTTCTCCTTCTCCCCCTTTGTTCCCTCAATGATGCAGACCATCCCTCCTCTCTTTTTTCCTCCATCTCTTATCAGTATGTTCCCTCCAATCAGAACAGCCCCCATAGGCAACGAGCAACACTGCTATTGGTTGTTCTTCAGTTTATTACACTGCCTAGCTATTAAATGGCTGGTGCTCACTCTAATGAGTCATATCACCCTAATAAATTTATTTAGTTTTTTTCATTTTGCTTGTGTCGTCTTTTTTTGATTTTCTTTTTTTGACTTCTACATTTTGTTTATATTTTTGTTTTTTACAAATTTTTCTTTCTTGTATGTATTTTGTTTTTCTTTTTGGGCGTTTTTTTCATTTGTTTTCTTTGCATCATCTTCGCTGTTTTTGATTATTGCTCACTCTAATGAGCCTCTGAACGGTACCTGTCCCACTCACTCCCTAAATTGGGATCCTGGAATGGATGATGATCCTAACTGAGACCCTTTAACTAGATTAAATATTTTCTGTTACCCTATATTTGATACATGGACTACCAGATCTAATAGGTCCATGTTTGATAACTTTGAAATGTTCCAGGGATGTGGACAAATTAAAATTAACAGATTACACATCCAACAATCAGACCCTCTATCAGAGAACCTGTATATTTTTGGTATGCCACTTATAGCATTGATTAAAGTGGGTGGCATCCTTGGTTTTTCATCCTCTATTGTCACTATCAAGAGGGGTACTTAATTAATTTAAAGCCAGAAATCATTGTTATACTTATATTCCCAGTAATACTGACACTGATAGGTTCCATTATAAAGGCATTATAAGACCTTTTTGCCTTAGCAGACCAAATTAGCTACTAAATCAGGTGTTGATACTGTTGTCTGGTGCATTATTTCCTATGTTCAGAGGTTTGTTTTAAGCCAAACTACATTTCCACCATAAATGTAGGACCACTGCTATTTATTTTACTCATTTTTACTCTTATTGCCCGTAACGCAACTACACCTCTTTTATTAAGGAAGATATTTATTCTGCTTATGCTGTTTAATTTAACTATCACATATTTCTTTCTAGTTTGTTATATTTTGCTAATTTGTATGGACAGGTTTAGATTGTTTTCTCTCTATTTTTAAATTGTTGTACCTTTCATCACTATACCTCAAATAGTAACTAAGTAGACTGTTTTCTACTGTTGATAATTTCTTACTCATCAAGTGAAAGTGAAGCAGATCAATTCATTTCTTTAACACATATTTGCTTCATATTCTGTATAAAGGAACAAGAAGATTATGTTCCTATGTATGTTCCAAAAACACTATAACTCAACAGTGCCTTCATATATGATCTAGATCCATTAGACCTAGCAGTAAGATAATGACAAAACTATTATCCTGCCCATAATTATAAGACTACTGCAGGTTAAGCAGCAGGCCCTTCATATATAATGTAGGCCTATAACATCCATAGCTTAGCCTTTGCAATACTTGTAATGCTCCTGAATTTGCAGTAGTTATTCATTATTTGGCCAATATTAATCCTTTTTCAATGCTAAAATGAAATATTTGTTCCCTATTAACACCAGTTTTAGCTATATTTACACATTCAAAGTTTGACTAATGATAAACTTTGATTGAAAGTTTTCTTTCCCCCGCCTTCCAACATCAGCTTTGTAATCATGATATATTAATCAATCACAATCATATGCACTTGACCTTATTGATTCCATTGTATGGTACCTAGACTTAATTGACTTCACATGTTTCCAAGTCTAGCTCCGCCCTAGAGGGGTGGGTGTAAGAAAGTTGGGCCCCTTGGGTTGGTTATGATAAAAGGGGAAACCTAATGCTGCATTTCATCCAGCATATAATTATGTATCCACATACTGACTCTTGCTATGGCCTTGTTCCTTATTGTGCCAGAGCACCCATGTCACCTCAATCCTATACATTCCCCCCCACAGAACTCTAAGAGCCCTCTGGAAAGGACGGCCACACCCACTAGTAGTCATGTGTGCCAGCCCCCTCTGAGGGGCCTGGCAAGAGGGGAAATGTATATATATGGCCGCCCTTGCTCTCAGTAAAATACAGGTCAATGGCTCAGGCTAAAGAGCTAGGCCTCTACAAGCAAATGGCTCATAATAAGAGCTAGGCTTCTTAAAATCAGAATAATCTCTGATACAAAAGAGAGCTAGCTTGTAAAAATCAGAGGTCACCTTTGACACAATTACATTTCACTGTGGCAAGTGCTGAACTGGCAAGGCTGGGGGCAATCTACTCTATAAACAATCCTGAGATTGGCACCTGCAAGACGTCATAAGCAAGAGTTGCTATGGTTACATAGAGATAGTGCTGGGTCAGCTGCACCCCTGGTAAGAACATCCAAAGGGGGGGCTACAGGAAGGTTTGGGAATATGTGAAGTCATGCTGATCAACTGATAAGGACTAGGAGCCCTGTTGAGACAGCTGGGGTCCATTGAAATGAATAGGGCCAAAATTGTATATAAGCAGCAGTTTGAGGAGTATTAGTTCAGACGAGACGAGACGAGACAAGAAGAAGAAGGAGATGAGAGGAGAAGACGAACAGAGAAGGGAGACTCCAGAAGGCTAGAGAGAGAGGAAGTGCCATGATATGCGGTTCAATTATGTGAATGCTTAACCTACCTGTATTACCATTGGTAAGATTGTAATAAACTATCTTATTATATCTACTACATACTGGGTTCCTTTCTAATTACAAGAGTCCATACTGCCTGATGGTGTAAGCCTGTCATGAGCAGATTCAAAGTTGGGAAAGCTAGATATTTGGAGGGCATATGTAACTTTGCCCAGAGAGATGAGACGGGCCACTGCTTCCGCTGCTGGATTAGCAAAGGCAGATTCTGAGAAAATAAACAGACTAGACACAAGAAGGAAGGCATGCTGGGCACATAATATGCTGGTAATCTTGTGTGGTCCTCTTCCCAATATGGCATATAATGGGGAAGATTTATTTAGATGGGATTCTGGAAATTATGCACAGGAAAATGGTGGGTATATTTTTAATTTTACGTGGAGGAGTGGCCTAGTGGTTAGGGTGGTGGACTCTGGTCCTGAGGAACTGAGTTTGATTCCCACTTCAGGCACAGGCAGCTCCTTGTGACTCTGGGCAAGTCACTTAACCCTCCATTGCCCCATGTAAGCCGCATTGAGCCTGCCATGAGTGGGAAAGCGCGGGGTACAAATGTAACAAAAATGAAATAGATACTATTGGAGATTCTACATGGAATGTTGCTACTATTGGAGATTCTACATGGAATGTTGCTACTATTGGACATTCTACATGGAATGTTGCTAGTGGAATAGCAACATTCCATGTAGAATCTCAATTAGTAGCAACAGTGGAGGAGTGGCCTAGTGGTTAGGGTGGTGGACTTTGGGCCTGAGGAACTGAGTTCGATTCCCACTTCAGGCACAGGCAGCTCCTTGTGACTCTGGGCAAGTCACTTAACCCTCCATTGCCCCATGTAAGCCGCATTGAGCCTGCCATGAGTGGGAAAGCGCAGGGTACAAATGTAACAACAACAACATTTGATGTTTTATTGATTTGTGTTAATTCGTACTGCTCTGTACTACACTTAGTTATAGGTGGAATATAAATGAATAAATATAAACCTAAAACTGTCCTGGATAAGGAGAGATATCCTAACAGTGGCAACTGGGATATATCCTTAACAGTGCGGACAAGAATTAACTGGGTAGACTGGACGGATTGGTCTTTTCGACTGCCATGCTCTACTATGACACACTTGAAGCTCAGTCTAACGACACTGCAGGCCATGGGGCAGCTGGATTGGTATCAGTAGCCTACAACTTGGCAGTGGTTGGTTTGGACAAGCAGGCTACAAATTATTGGTCAGCCGGGTCTGCTAGCAGGTCAACCTTAGCTGGGTCTATCTGGCAGGCTGAGCAGAACTCGTACTATGTAGTTTGTAGAACCTATAAGGCCAAACCATGACTGGGGTCCTGGTCGCTATGAGAAAACTGCCTAAAGCCTGTTTTTTGAGAATGTATTTACATGAATTAAGGAGTTAAACCTCACAACATTTTTAGAAAGGCTTTGAAAACATTCTGATTTATTAGAGATGTTATTAAATGATTTAAGAAGATTTTGAATAGAGGGGATTTGAGATGTGGGTTATGGCCGATGATTTTATTATGTTTTGTGTTGGTTTAAATGATTGTACTAGTGGATATTAATATTGTAATCCGCTTTGAGCTTTGTGGTTAAAGCAGAATATAAAATTACAGAGCAGGGTTTATTGTTCTATAATATGGCTGTAATCCACTTTGGGGCTTAGGCAAACCACAGATGGAATGTCACATGGGTAAAAAATATATATATTTTCAAAGGTTTTTACACATCCCAACAGGGAAAGAAGCAGGTTTAGGTCAGGGGAGAGACTTTCAGCGGGTACATTTTACCCTGCGTCTAGATTACAAATCACCCCCCCCCCCCCGAATGTAGAAATATAATGCAAGATGTGATATGATTGTTAAATAAAGTTACAATGCCTGGGTTAATGTGGAAGGCTGCTGCTAGCAGAAATGGTGCTGGACCTAGGGGGCCAGATGTTTGGGATTCAGGGTATGACATTGGAAGGGGACACAAAGACATGAACGCATCCACTCCTCACTTCCTGTCATGGGATAAACCCAAAGGAATCCTGTTTTGAAGGAATGAATCTGTGGAATCTTAGCGGAGATTAGGTGGCGACGCCAGTAATTAGGAAACAAAACTGGTGCTGGGCAGATTTCTACTGTCTACGCCTTGATTGTGACTGAATAGATATGGATGGGCTTGAGTGTAAATTTTAAGGGGCTTCGACGTTAGCTTCAGAACTTAGTACAAGAACAGTGCTGGGCAGACTTCTATGGTCTGTGCTGTGAGAATGGCAAGGACAAATCAAACTTGGGTATACATATAAAGTATCACATACCATGTAAAATGAGTTTATCTTGTTGGGCAGACTGGATGGACCGTACAGGTCTTTATCTGCTGTCATTTACTATGTTACTCTTTGGGGTTCTACATGGAATGTTGCTACTAATTGGGATTCCGGAATCTTGTAACTCTTTAGGATTCCAGAATCTTCAGAACTTTTAGTACAAGAAGAGTGCTGAGCAGACTTCTATGGTCCGTGCCCTGAGCATGACAAGGACAAATCAAACTCGGGTACAAAGTATCAAATACCATGTAAAATGAGTTTATCTTGTTGGGCAGACTGGATGTTACTATGGATGTCAGTCTTTTTGGCTCTTTGCTCTCGAGTTACCCTCTTAGACATAATTAGCTTATAAGTCGGCCAACCCATTTTAATTCCCTCCCTTATGAGTATTCCTGCTGTTCACTGTCTTTACTTTCTCTCCTTCCCTATATGGCTAATTTGTGATGCATTATCTCTCTTGACTGTAATGATAACTTTTTGGAATTATGTAAACAGCTATGTCAGTATGACAAATGATGTAAATAATCTGGCACAGCTCCAGAGGCTTTTAAAATTGAAAGTGTAAGGTTCAAGGATCCGGCTTGCTTTACTTCTCTGCGCTCAACCTATCCTTGGTTGTTGGAATTGCGCCAGATCCACCAGGTCACAGCTCCAGGGGCTTTTAAAGTTTAAAAAAAAAAGAAAGAGATAGGATCCGGAGAATCTGGCTTCCTCTTCTTCTGCCCTGGATTCTACGTTTGCAACTTTAAAAGTCGCAGGAGCTTGTGACCCTGGGAAAGTCACTTAACCCTTTGTTGCCCCAGGTATAACAAAACTTAGGTCCCTGTTTACTAAGGCACGCTAAAATGTATAGGAGTTTCTAGCATTAGCGCATGCTAAAAACACTAGCGAGCCTACGGCGTGGCTTAGGAAACAGGACCCTCAGATCTTTGAGCAGGAACTGTCTTTTTTGTGTATGGTGTACAGCGCTGCGTATGCCTTGTAGCGCTATAGAAATGATTAGTAGTAGTAGTAGTCAGCCTACTAGGGACAGAGGAAATTCCTGAATGCAATATGGTTTGGGGTTTTTTTTAGTTCAAAAATTTTTTTTATTGCAAAGATTTTCATAATATAACAGTAGAGAGGTGTGGTAGCCGTGTGAGTCCACTTTAAAGGTAATCAATAGAAATAAAACAAAATAAAACATGGAAAAGAAAATAAGATGATACCTTTTTTATTGGACATAACTTAATACATTTCTTGATTAGCTTTCGAAGGTTGCCCTTCTTCCTCAGATCAGAAATAAGCAAATGTGCTAGCTGACAGTGTATATAAGTGAAAACATTCAAGCATTACTATGACAGTAAAATAGATACCATTGGAGATTCTACATGGAATGTTGCTACTCTTTGAGATTCTACATGGAATGTTGCTACTATTGGAGATTCTACATGGAATGTTGCTATTCCACTAGCAACATTCCATGTAGAAGGCTGCGCAGGCTTCTGTTTCTGTGAGTCTGACGTCCTGCACGTATGTGCAGGACGTCAGACTCACAGAAGCAGAAGCCTGCGCGGCCATATTGGTGATCCGCAAGGCCGACTTCTACATGGAATGTTGCTAGTGGAATAGCAACATTCCATGTAGAATCTATAGAAATCAAACAAAATAAAACATGGAAAAGAAAATAAGATGATACCTTTTTTATTGGACATAACTTAATATATTTCTTCATTAGCTTTCGAAGGTTTCCCTTCTTCATCAGATCGGAAATAAGCAAATGTTGGTAGATGACAGTATATATAAGTGAAACATCAAAGCATTTCAGTGACAGTCTAACAGGATGGGGGTGGGTAGGTGAGAGACAATCAGGTGGATGAGGGACAGGGAGATATGCATGGAGATAAGAGGGTGACAAAGCAGTACAATTTTATGGTTTATAATGGGCTGCAAAACCCAGATCTTTGTTAAGTCCTGTCTGGTGGGTGTCAAAATATTTAATCATTCTGACTTCAAAGGTCTTACGGTCCTGTATTGTTTTAAAGTTCCCTTTACTATAACAGAAAGAAAAGCATCTCAAACCATATATACAAACTGGTAAAAGCAGATTGGAGGTAATCCTCTACGCCGTAAGTGGGCGGAGAAGAGCAAAAATAAATGTAGGTAGTGTTGAAGAAGTAAACAGGGGAATGCACAAACCTTATGTCAGGAGCTGCCTGTACCACAAAAAGGTGATATATAAATAATCAAATCAATCAGTTTTCCAGGATGCTCCGAGTTAGATTGCAAGCTGGTTTAAGTTAGTAGGAACCCGAACGCACATCTAAAAGCTAATTCGAGATTCGTTATTTCTAGTTCCCTCTGGTGCAGCATCTCCTGCTCGACAATCTCGCCCCCTGTATTTTCTGGACTATTGACCCTAATGATGTTATGCCAGGGGGTGGCAACCTCGATCCTCAGGACTGCAACCCATTCATTTTCCCTAATGACTATGTAAGAGATCTATTGGCATTCCATCCTATGTAAGCAAATCTTAAACATATTCATTGGGGAAATCCTGAAGACCTGACTGGGTTGCGACCGAGAACAGAGGTTGCCCAGCCCTATGTTACTCTAATCTACGATATTTCTTTTTCGTTTTTTTTTTCATAGTGAAATTTCTGTACAATAGTGATTTTGCTTTGTTGACAACTACTACTATTTAGCATTTCTATAGCGCTACAAAGCATACGCAGCGCTGCACAAACATAGAAGAAAGACAGTCCCTGCTCAAAGAGCTTACAATCTAATAGACAAAAAATAAAGTAATCAAATCAATTAATGTGTACAGGAAGGAGGAGAGGAGGGTAGGTGGAGGCGAGTGGTTACAAGTGGTTACGAGTCAAAAGCAATGTTAAAGAGGTGGACTTTCAGTCTAGATTTAAAGGTGGCCAAGGATGGGGCAAGACGTAGGGGCTCAGGAAGTTTATTCCAGGCGTAGGGTGCAGCGAGACAGAAGGCGCGAAGTCTGGAGTTGACAGTAGTGGAGAAGGGAACAGATAAGAAGGATTTATCCATGGAGTGGAGTGCACCGGAAGGGGTGTAGGGAAGGACGAGTGTGGAGAGATACTGGGGAGCAGCAGAGTGAATACATTTATAGGTTAGTAGAAGAAGTTTGAACAGGATGCGAAAACGGATAGGGAGCCAGTGAAGGGTCTTGAGGAGAGGGGTAGTATGAGTAAAGCGACCCTGGCGGAAGACGAGACGGGCAGCAGAGTTTTGAACCGACTGGAGAGGGGAGAGGTGACTAAGTGACAATCTAATAGACAAAAATAAAGCAAACAAATCAATTAATGTGTAGAGGAAGGAGGAGAGGAGGGTAGGTGGAGGCGAGTGGATACAAGTGGTTACGAGTCAAAAGCAATGTCAAAGAGGTGGGCTTTCAGTCTAGATTTAAAGATGGTCAAGGGGTCCTTTATTAAAGTTGACTCAACATGGCACTGTGTTTTGGCAATAGTACCTGCCTCAGGAATCTAAAAAGTATAATCACAACTAATAAATTCATATACATAAAAAGGTGTGTATACATAAAAAAATATTTAAAAAAAAACTTATATACATATCTAGTATAATAAAAACTTCTAGCAAACAAGGAGTATCAGGTAAAAGCAGAATAAAAAAAGGGAGGGTTTCAAAATCAAACAGAATGAAATATGAATTACAGTGTGAATTTCTGTTTAAAAGGAGCTGTAAATCCTAACTATTATCAAAACACCAAGTTATAAGCTAACCTGTATGTAATTGTGGTTCAAGGACAAATTGTAAAGGTTTGCAGAGGAGAATGGTAAAACCAGTGTAATTAAAATAATTTTTTTTTAAATTAAGGTGGAATGTACAGGATCCAGATGATATGACTTTTACCTATTTCCCACCATGTTGTGAATACCTGTCCCTCCCACGAACTGCCCTCGTCCTCTCACTCTTACACTGCTGATTCTGAAGCTTGTTTTCTTTTTACTAGACTTGCTTAGGGCCTTCGCTAGCTTTAAATCAGTCAGCTATTCTCACCACAAATCGCTGGTGCTTTACTCAGGGCTCTGAGTAATACTTCTGTTACACTGCTCGTGACCCAGGCAGGGGCCTACATCGTTATCTTGGGACTTTACCAGTCCTGCTGCACGGAGACACCGAGATCCAGTAGCTTAGTGTTCGGAATGGATTTTCTGAGACGCTTTTCTTTCATTCTTTCTACAGCTGTTCAGCATGAGAGGGGACCCAGGACATCAACGATCAGGAAACAGGTGGCTTTGTACTTCAGAGGGCACAAGGACGTGAACGGATCCACTCCTCACTTCTCATCGGCAGCTTTACCAGCTCCTGCCTTCTTCACTGCGGTGACTCAGCTGGAACCCCATAACCTGGAGCTGGCGGCCGTCTCCAGCACCCCCGAGAGGCAGGCACTGGTGGGCCTGGCACAACCCACCCCAAAGGTCAGTGCATAGCAGAACCCAGATTAAATGCCCAGAGTTTCCAGAGTTCATCGGACAGGGCCGGTTGTGTGTGATGTCACAAAGACCAGGCTTGTGACGGATGACATCTGCAATGGGGATGTGCAAAGTCATAACTGGTACCATTCTGAGCGAGAAAAGAAAAGTTAATTTATAACAGGTCGGCCATGTCTGAAGATCATGTAGGTGTAGGGTTACCATACTTTGTCCCTCAAAAGGAGGACACATGCCCCCCCCCCCCCGCTTTCATGTCCTCACTCCGCCCCCTGTCGCATTTTCCCCTCCCACCCCACCTGTCACACACCCCGTCACCCCCTCCCCTTACCTTACTACTGCCCTGGTGGTCTAGTGACCTCTTTGGGGCAGGAAAGAGCCCCCTCTTTCCTGCCAGGAGCGCTGCCCTGCATGCATCCTTCCTGTTGCTGATCATGGTGCCGATTCAAAATGGCCGCCGAGAGTTCAAGTCTCATGAGGTCACTTCAACTCTCGGCGACCATTTTGAATTGGCGCCGAGATCAGGAACAGAAAGGATGCATGCAGGGTAGCGCTCCTGGCAGGAAAGAGGGGGCTCTTTCCTGCCCCGAAGGTGGAAGAGGTCACTAGACCACCAGGGCAGTAGTAAGTAAGGGGAGGGGAGGCTAGCAATCTGACCCACCCACCAGCCTGCCCATTTGTCCAGAAATCCGGACAAACAGGCAGATTGGCAAAACCCACCCAGTTGCCCGGACATGTCCTCAAAAAGAGGGTCGGGGAGCTGAGTCAGGAGGGAAGGAGCCCTGCGCTTGTGGGGGCAGCAGGGGAAGAAGGTCACGGTAAGCCTGTCCAAGCCTCTTATACAGGGTGGATGCTGGGAGGAAAAAAGGTGCCGGTACGCTGTACCAGTGCGTACCGGCACAAAAAAAGCGCTAATAAGAATATAAGTATTGCCGTACTGGGTCAGACCGAAGGTCCATCAAGCCCAGTATCCTGTTTCCAACAGTGGTCAATCCAGGTTACAAGTACCTGGCGAGATCTCAAAACAGTACAATATGTTTTATGCTACTTATCCTAGAAATAAGCAGTGGATTTTGTTGGATTATTTGTAGTAAATAATTAGCAGATTTTAGTACACACAGCTTCAGCTTTAGAAATGTTAATTTCTTTCTTCATCTCTCTCTCATTCACCCCTGAATAATTCACTGCTGAGTCACTTTAAAGTTGAAGTAACAAAACATCTGTTTACTCACAGTTTGTAGTTAGATTATAATCAGACAGGCTTATATATACATATTACTATACATTTGTATTATCAGCTCCTTCCATGTGCTTAGATGGTAATGGATGCTCACACCACCATAGATCCTCTCAGGTTAGGAGAGATCATGAGCTCCATGTGCTCCATGTGCTGCATGTGCTGCATCTAATCCCCACAGGAAGTTACATAGCTGTGTGACCTCTCTAAGTAATTCACATCAGAGGTCACAGAGTAATCACAGAGAAATAATAGGTGACAGGCAATGCATGTAAAATACAATTACATTCCAACAAACCCCTTCTCATGCATAACTGTCATGCAATTATTTATTCATACAAAGTCCAAGCTTTATACGCAGATTCACAAAACGTTCTCTGGGTAACGGTTTGGTCATGATGTCAGCTGTCATCTCACTGGTGTGACAATAGTGTAGACTGATGACCCCTTCTTTTGCCAACTCTCGCACGTTGTGGTATTTCGTTGCGATGTGTTTGGTGCGTGACTGAACCTTGTCATTCTGTGACAGTCGGATGCAGCTCTGATTATCTTCCATTATCTGGATTGGTCTCTGTTCAGCTATTCCAAAATCCAGCAAAAGTTTTTCAATCCACATCAGTTCTCTGCACGCTTCCGATACGGCCACATATTCAGCTTCTGTAGAAGACAAACTCACAATACTTTGTTTATGACTGGCCCATGAAATGTGTACATTTCCATACATAAACACATATCCACTTGTGGATTTATAATCAGAATGATCCCCTGCCCAATCTGAATCACAGTAACATATTAGTTTTGGATTACTATTGGCTGAAATCTTTAATTTACAATCAATGGTACCCTTTAAATACCTTACCATCCTTTTAACTGCAGTCCAATCTGATTTGGTAGGTGAGCTGACCCTTCTGCTCAAAATTCCTACTGCATTTGCTATATCAGCCCTGTATGTGGTAGCTAGATATAAAAGCTTACCTATGGCTGATCTATATTGGATGTTATCTGGTAAAGGTTCTCTTACTGTTTCATCCTTCAGAAAATCAGTGATCATGGGAGTGCTTACAACTTGGGCATCTTGCATACCTAAACTTTCAATAAGCTCATTTATTTTCTGCTTCTGGCTTAGAAGATAAGAACCATCATTTTGTTTCTCAATTTCTATACCAAGATAGTATGACACATTACCCAGTTCTTTTATCTCAACATTGAGGTTTAAACACTTTACAATGTCCTTGTACTCTTGCTCACTTTTGCTTGCAATGAGCAGATCATCAACAAAAGCTAAAATGTATGCATATTGTCCATTTCTGCACCTAGTGTACAAACATTTATCTGCTTCACCTTGCTTAAATCCTAAATTTGTCAATATTTCATGCAATTTATCATTCCAACATTTTGCACTTTGCTTTAATCCATAAAGACCTTTGTTTAATTTACACACTAGCTGTCTTTGTTTTGTATTTATGAAACCTGTTGGCTGTTCCATGTACAAGTCTTCAGTTATATCTCCGTGAAGAAATGCTGTTTTCACATCAATGTGGTTGACTTGCATGCCTTTTGAGACTGCAATGCTCAGAAGTGTTCTAATTGTCGTGTGTTTCACTACAGGTGCAAACACTTCATCAAAATCTTCTCCATATTTTTGAAGATATCCCTTTGCCACTAATCTGGCTTTATACCTTTCCACTTTTCCTTGTGCATTCCTTTTTAACTTGAATACCCATTTGCATCCTATAGCTTTCTTGCCAGGAGGTAATTTTGTAAGAATCCAAGTATTATTTTTATCCAATGCATCAATTTCTTCTTGTGCAGCTTTATGCCATTCAGCAGCTTCTTCTGCTGGCATTTTCTCAATCTCATCCCATGTTAAGGGCTCTTGAGCTTCTGCTGACTTTGTTAGGTAAGACAGTCTTGGGGGTGGAACACCTTTGTTTTCCCTGGATGAGCGTCTGACAACAGGTTGGTCTGACCTTTCCGCATCCTCTAAATCTGAGAGTTCTTCTCCAATTGATTCCCCTTCTCCAACTGTACTGTCTTCTTCAATGATCCTTTCTGTGTCTGCTTCCTCTGCCTGTTCCTCGTTAGATACAGATGAGTTGCTTTCAGACATCTGCCTTGGTATGGCATTTATATACACTGGCATGTCTATTATGGTTCTAGTTTCATATTCTGGATGATAAGGCTCATCTGGGATAATCCAGCCTTTATCAACCCTTTTGTTTTCATCAAAATATGTAACATGTCTTATGCCAACAATGCCAGTTTTCAGATTCAAAATTCTATATCCTTTGTGACCTGGAGTATAGCCAACTAAAATGCCCCTTTCTGTTGTGGAATCCAGCTTATGCCTTCTTTGCTTTGGTACATGAGCATATGCTGTACTTCCAAATGTTCTTATGTGTGACAGGTTTGGCTTCCTACCATGCCATGTCTCATGTGGTGTGCGCTCAGCGCCTTTAGTTGGCATTCTGTTTTGTAGGTACACTGCTGTGAGAATGGCTTCCCCCCATAGTCTTTTAGGGAGATTGCTATCTGACAGCATACATCTGGTCATTTCCACAAGTGACCTAAATTTTCTCTCTGCAACAGAATTTTGCTCTGGTGTATAAGCTACTGTTGTGATATGCTGAATGCCTTCTTGTTCTAGAAATGTGCGCATGCTTTGTGAAGTGAACTCACCACCATTGTCGGTCTGAAGAACCTTTGGTTTTCTTTCAAATTTATTGCTCACCATGGCTACGTATTTCTTCAGCATGTCTGTGACTTGACTTTTCTCTTTCAGCAAATAGGCCACACAATATCTAGAGAAATCATCCAAGAATATTAGCACAAATCTGTTATTTCCCAATGATGGGATATTAAACGGTCCACATAAGTCACTGTGTATTAAGTCCAGTACTTTATTACTCCTATTTCCTGTGTATGCAGGAAATGAGGGTCTCACACCTTTTTGAGTAACACAGTCTATGCATTTCTCCATTTACCAGCATCTGCACTTATCTGAATGCCAGTGGCTAGTTGCTTACTGTAAAGATCCTGGATCACCTTAGAATCACGATGTCCCAGGCGGCGGTGCCAGATTTCCAGACTACATTTACCATCATTCTTCCTTACTTGCGCCAGATGTGAGGCTTCACCTGAAATGTTCAGCTTATAAACATCATTATGCATAAAAGCTTCAGCATACACTTCATCATTTTTAGAGATTGTGCACTTACTGTTTTCAAAATGAATCGCAAATCCCTTCTTATCTAATGTAGATACACTAAGCATATTGCAAACTGCTTGGGGAATATACAAGACATCACTTACAGGAATTTCTTTAACTTCATTAGACACTTTGCATTTTAAGAATCCAATACCTTTTGCTTGGATCTGAGCAGTCCCTGCATTTGCAGTTTTAAGAATACCTTCCTCTGGACACATTTCCTGAAAGAAATCCTTACAATTGGTTAAATGGCATGTGCTCCCCGAATCCAAAATCCAAGTACTTTCATTTGAATTATTATTTACCATAGTCAAAGATTTTTCTGCCATTAGAAAGCCTTTGTGTTTATCTTTGTCCTTCATACATTTCCTGGTTTGAAAATTCTTTTCTTCCATTGGCTTAGGTGAGCTAGAGGGAGTGTTTTGTGTTTCCTTACACCATTTAGATACATGTCCCTCCTTTCCACATGAGTAGCAAATCAGCTTGCCCTTGGGTGGAGTTTTCCCATAGCTCCGCCTTCCTCTGTTCTTTGCCAAGAAATTTGTTTCATTTCTCTCTGACTGACTTTGAGAACACATCTCCTCAGAATCATTTATTATGCATTCCTGCCTTAGTTTTGATGTTGTCTGTTCAAAAGATTGCCCTTCAATGGCCTCATTTACAGACCTAAAAACATCAAACTTCTTTGATAGTGAGGTAAAAAGAAATGCTCTTTTCAATGCATCACACATGGGAATTCCAGAAAGTTCTAACTTTTGAAATGAAGACATAAGATGCATAATGTGATCATTACATTTACTTTTATCCCTTAATTTGGTTTCATTCAACTCTGCCAACCAAATTGGTTGCTGCTTTGCATATGTAGTTGCATACATAGTTCTCAGTTTATATAAAATGTCCTTTGGTGTATCTTTTCCCTCCACTAATATGGCTTGTTTCTCTGAGAGAGCTTCCAAAAGCATGCACTTCACATAATAGTTTGCATTGTCCCATTCAGCCATATTTTCAGCTGTTCTGTCTTGGTCTAAGCATATATTTAATCCTTTTGCTCGAAGGAGACAAATGAATCTTAGTTCCCACTGCTGATAATTAAACTCAGTTAATCTAGGCACCTTGAGAGAATAGAACAATGGTGAATTTCTTCCCTCAGCCATTTTCTTAGCCTTCTGTCTGCTGTGTGGGGGGAGAGAGAGACAGACTGAATCTTTCCTTTAAAACTTAAGAGAAAAATGTGGCCTTTTTTTCTGCCTGGTAATATTTCTCTTCTTTTTCAATTCCTGGACCCTGGGGCCCATAACCCTTTTGTTGGATTATTTGTAGTAAATAATTAGCAGATTTTAGTACACACAGCTTCAGCTTTAGAAATGTTAATTTCTTTCTTCATCTCTCTCTCATTCACCCCTGAATAATTCACTGCTGAGTCACTTTAAAGTTGAAGTAACAAAACATCTGTTTACTCACAGTTTGTAGTTAGATTATAATCAGACAGGCTTATATATACATATTACTATACATTTGTATTATCAGCTCCTTCCATGTGCTTAGATGGCATGGTAATGGATGCTCACACCACCATAGATCCTCTCAGGTTAGGAGAGATCATGAGCTCCATGTGCTCCATGTGCTGCATGTGCTGCATCTAATCCCCACAGGAAGTTACATAGCTGTGTGACCTCTCTAAGTAATTCACATCAGAGGTCACAGAGTAATCACAGAGAAATAATAGGTGACAGGCAATGCATGTAAAATACAATTACATTCCAACAGATTTTCCCCAAAGTCTATTTTAATAATGGCTTATGGACTTTTCTTTTAGGAAGATAATCAAAAAATTTTAAAACCCTGATAAGCTAACTGCTTTTACTACATTCTCTGGCAAAGAATTCCAGAGTTTAATTACACAAGTGAAGAAGTATTTTCTCCGATTCATCGTAAATTTACGACTTTGTAGTTTCATTGCATGCCACCTAGTCCTAGTATTTTTGGAAAGAGTAAACAAGCGATTCACATCTGCTTAAAATGTATTTGAAGGACATATTACAAATTGCTTTTTGAAAATTCAGCTTCTAGAACATTTTGAAGGTATCGGTAAGGATGTATCTGGATTTTCAGAAGACATGTGACAAGTGTCCTAATCAGAGATTCCTCCAGAAATTAGGAAGTAAATGGGATAAGTGGGCAATGTCTTACTGTGGGCTGGTAAACCAGTTATAAGATAGGGGACAGAGAGCTGGACTCAATGGTCAATTTTCCCAATGATTAAAGGTCACCAGTGAAGTGTTTCATGGATCTGTACTGGAACTAATGTTATTTAACACATTCATTAATAATCTGGAAAAGGAGTAATGACTGAAAGGATTATGTTTTCAAATGACACAAATTATTATTACTATAAAAACATTACAACATCAAAACATGGGTGTGGAATCACAAAATCAAAGAGCCAAAATCGAGAGCCAGTTGACAGCACTAAGAAAGGAAACGCTGTCCTGAGATCCCCAGTAGTGTGCACCCTGGAGCGGCTAAGCGCAACGCTGGCCAATGTTGGTCCGGGGTGATCAGATAGAATTTTAAGAACTTGGCTCGATATTCGTTGCCTAAGATAAGTGCAATGATTGCTATGAAACGTTCTTGAACACTTGTATCAGTAGACCTGAAGGCTGCTTACAATGAATATTTGCACTAATAGAACTGAATATTACTTACACTGAAATGTTTAATGAAACATTCACCTCCAGATGAAAGGTTTTTGCCAATGATGAAGAGTAGATCTTGTTGATCACATTTAGCTCTAAAAATCTTTGGATCTGGAACTCTTTGAGGCTTTTCCTTCCTGTTTTGGATACAATAGTCTCTGTTCTTTCCTGGTTTTCTTCTTATCTCTCCCAGCGTACCTTTAGTGTATACTCTAGTGGATCCTCTTCTACTTCTATCCCACTGTCAGTTGGTGTACCTCAGGGATCTGTCCTGGGACCTCTTCTTTTCTCCATTTATTCTTCTTCCCTTGGTACTCTGATCTCATCCCATGGTTTTCAGTATCATCTTTACGCTGATGACTCCCAGATCTACCTCTCCACACCAGAAATCTCAGCCGAAATTCAGGCCACAGTATCAGCCTGCTTGTCTGACATTGCTGCCTAGATGTCTCGGTGCCATCTGAAACTAAACATGACCAAGACTGAGTTTCTCATCTTTCCCCCTAAACCAACCTCTCCTCCTCCCCCATTCTCTATTTCTGTGGATAACACTATCATCCTTCCTGTCTCATCAGCTCGTAACCTTGGGGTCATCTTCGACTTCTCCCTCTCCTTCTCTGCACATATTCAACAGACTGCTAAAACCTGTTGTTTCTTTCTGTATAATATCAGCAAAATTCGCCCTTTCCTTTCTGTGCACACTACCAGAACCCTCATCCACACTCTTATCACCTCTCGCTTAGACTATTGCAACTTGCTTCTCACAGGTCTCCCACTTAGCCATCTCTCTCCTCTTCAATCTGTTCAAAATTCTGCTGCATGACTAATATTCCGCCAGTGTCGTTATTAGCCCTCTCCTCAAGTCACTTCACTGGCTTCCTATCCGTTTCTGCATACAGTTCAAACTCCTCTTATTGACCTATAAGTACATTCACTCTGCAGCTCCTCAGTACCTCTCCACTCTCATCTCTCCCTACATTCCTCCCCAGGAACTCCGTTCACTGGGTAAATCTCTCTTATCTGCACCCTTCTCCTCCACTGCTAACTCCAGACTCTGTTCCTTTTATCTTGCTGCACCTTATGCCTGGAATAGACTTCCTGAGCCAGTACGTCAAGCTCCATCTCTGGCCGTCTTCAAATCTAAGCTAAAAACCCACCTTTTTGATGCTGCTTGTAACTCCTAACCCTTATTCACTTGTTCAGAACCCTTACCATCCTCTTTAATATTCCCTTATCTCTTATTTGTCCTGTTTGTCTGTCCTAATTAAATTGTAAGCTCTGTCGAGCAGGGACTGTCTCTTCATGTTCAAGTGTACAGCGCTGCATACGTCCAGTAGCGCTATAGAAATGATAAGTAGTAGTAGTAATTTTGAGTGGAACACATTGTTTTGATATCATTATTATTATAAATAGCAATCTTATTTACTGTCACAGCCATAAACTCAGCACAGTTTACAATAAAATGAGTAGCTAAGAACCTCTTACCAAACCATGCTAGCAATTCCTGCTCGGCAATGCCAATGAAGTCCAGTAAAAATGAACGGGCTTTGTCGGCACTGCCGTACCGAGGTCGCTAGAGCGGTTTGGTAAAAGAGACCCTAAGCAAACGCAAAATACCACTCATTCTAGTACGAACTGGTAGTCAAAACATACATCTATGAAAAATATTTAGGAGCTCTTGTACTAAAATATGGGCTTTTGTTGCTGGTAGACTCTAGGAATCAGTTTAACTTGGCTGATCTTTAAAATTCTCTATGGTTTCGCACCTCTTCATTTGACCACTTTGATTGGCTCTCCTTTCAAAGTAAGATCTATGGCATTATGTAATTTGCTTGCTTTGAGATTGAGAGTAATTTTTTTTTCTTGTAGATTTAACTATCAAGCCTCTCAAATATGGAATGTCTTGCCAAAACAAATTCAATTACAGTTCATCTTACATTTCATAAAATGTTGAAAACTCATCTTTTTAAAATTCATGTATTAGATTAGATCATCTTCATTTAGCTTCCGAGGAATGTTCTGGCTTCTTGTTTTGTAATCTGCTTGGAACTCTAGAGGATATAGCAGAATATAAGAACACAGACTTTATTATTATGCTTTAAAGACTAACACTTGAAAAGAAAATCAGAAATGGTACAAAGAAAATAAGTAATAATCCCAAAAGGGAATTAGAATCAGATTAACCAAAGTCAACAAAGACGAGGAGAAAGTCAAACAAAATCATAGGACACTGGATTAACATGCAATGAATTACAACAGCCCAAAAGCCTAGGAAAAGGAGGAGATCCTACTGCTAAACAAGAGACAGACCAGACAAAGGGAATTAAGAAGCATCGATGGTTACTCTTGACACACCTTTTCCTTCAAGAAAAAATTCTAACTGCGAAGGATAAAAAAAAAGTAATGATTATTACGATAGGAAATAATGTGTTGACATTGTAAGTAGTATACTATGCAGCTAATTTTCGAAAGAGAAAGACGCCCATATTTCGACCCAAATCGGGAGATGGGCGCCTTTCTCTCATGGGCGCCCAAATCGGTATAATCGAAAACCGATTTTGGGCACCTCCAACTGCAGTCTGTCGCGGGAACGAACAAAGTTGACAGGGGGTGTCAGAGGCGTGGTGAAGGCGGGACTGGGGCGTGTTTATCGGCTGAGGAGAGAGGGGCGTGCTCTGTCGATAATGGAAAAAAGAAGGGCGGCAGAAGCGAGAATTTGGGCCGCTTTTTTTGGACCCTTTTTTTTCCAGCTGGTATGCCAGCTCAAATGTCATACCCAGCTCCATCACAACAGTATGCAGGTCCCTACTACTACTACTTATCATTTCTATAGCGCTACTAGACGTACGCAGCGCTGTACATTTGAACATGAAGAGACAGTCCCTGCTCGACAGAGCTTACAATCTAATTAGGACAGACAAACAGGACAAACAAGAGATAAGGGAATATTAAAGTGAGGATGATAAATAAGGGTTCTGAGCAAGTGAATAAGGGTTAGGAGTTAAAAGCAGCATCAAAAAGGTGGGCTTTTAGCTTAGATTTGAAGACGGCCAGAGATGGAGCTTGACATACCGGCTCAGGAAGTCTATTCCAGGCATATGGAAGCCTGGAGCAGTTGTTAGTGCGTGCAGTAGACTTCAGGCAGGTGGACCCAGGCCCATCCTCCCCTACCTGTTACATTTGTGGTGGTAAATGGGAGCCCTCCAAACTGCCCCCAAAACCCACTGTACCCACATCTAGGTGCCCCCCTTCAGCCATAAGTGCTATGGTAATGGTGTAGAGTTGTGGGGAGTGGGTTTTGGGGGGATTCGGGGGGCTCAGCACCCAAGGTAAGGGAGCTATGCAGCTGGGAGCAATTTGTGAAGTCCACTGCAGTGCCCCCTAGGGTGCCCAGTTGGTGTCCTGGCATGTGAGGGGGACCAGTGCACTACAAATGCTGGCTCCTCCCATGACCAAATGGCGTGGATTTGGCCGGGTTTGAGACGGCCGCCATTAGTTTCCATTATCGGCGAAAACCAATGGCGGCCATCTCTAATGCCGGCGATCTCTAAGGGCGGCCCAAATGTTGAGATTTGGCCGGCCCCGATTGTATTATCGAAACAAAAGATGGCCGGCCATCTTGTTTCGATAATACAGTCGGGTACGCCGCTTGACGGGGCCGTCGTTAGAGATGGCCGCCCCCGTTCTATTATGCCCCTTCTATGTGATGCATGAGGATTGCCATCTTTGAGTCAGGCAGGCAAGTTACTAACTGGTCCATACATCTACCAGTCACCCAGCTATTTACAATCCTGGTGATAAAATCACCAGCAGCAATGACTGTCCTAACTCTTCCCTCCTGGACACAAGCTATTGGAGCCCTAGCCCCAGTGTGAGAGGATTATCTCCAGGATAATTTCCTGCCACACCAAGGTAATGCTGTCCTTTCCTGCGACTGTGCTCCTTCAAAGCAGCAAAGGCCCTGTAATACTGCTTTATAAACCTCTCTGTCTGGTCTCAGGTCTTCCAGATGTGCTGCTCTAGCTTCCAGAGACTAGACTTGTTCTCAGGAGCTCTTTGCATCCAATGCATACATGATCAATAATCATACATGTGTTCACTCGGTGCTAAACACTGGCTAGCTCCCCCTCCCACTGCTGAACCGCTATCTGCACTTATAATTGTTCAGCTGTTTAGAGTGGCTGAGGGAGTAGAAGGTGTTTAATCTAATGCAAAGTCATTCAAAATGTATTTAGTATTTATGTTGATTAGTCAATGACTTGCAAGGGGACTACAATTAATCTACTTACTACAGAAACATGGGTCCTTTATTTAAATCTCAGATTTCCTTCATGTCCTCTAAATCGGGATAACACACTATAAATGCTGGGGTGGGTGGAAGCAAAGACATAAAAGGAACCTAAGACTATTTTCTTAAGGCAAATTCATTCTCTTTTTTTAGGGCAGTTAATTTGTATTCAGCTCACACCCCTTTGCTGTAGTAGGTTCAAGATGAATTACATTCAGATACTGAAGGCATTTCATGTCTCCAGAGGCAATGGAGGCTTTAGTAACTTGCTACAGATCACAAGGAGCATCGGTGGGATTTGAACCCTAGATTCCCTTGTGCTCAACCTTTCTTCCGTTGTGACAGACAGACACTGTTCATGTGTGTGACACACTGAGCACTAAAGTTTATAGCTGAACAAAACATCAGTTCTAAATATTTCATTGTTAGAAATGATACAAGGGAAATATAAATATAAGAGCATAAGAACAATAAGCATTACCATACTGGGACAGACCAAAGGTCCATCAACAGTTTCCAACAGTGACCAAGATCCCAGAACAGTAAAACACATTTTATGTTGCTGATCCTAGAAATAAGCAGTGGATTTTCTCAAATCCATCTTAATAATGGCTTATGGACTTTTCTTTTAGGAATATTATCCAAGCTGTTTGGATTTTCAAATCAGTCAGCGTTGTATAACATTCCTTTTTGTTATTTAGTAGGGCAATTAGCTAGCTTGTGTCTTGGTTTTCTCACAGACTATAGACAGGCTTGCTTAACCCTCGTAATGGGCTATTCGGGATTGGTGGCAACATATTTATTTGGATCAAAGGTTTCCTAACCACAAGAACAAATCAAGTCAAATCAAACTCAACCATATCATCACCATGGAAGGCAGACTGCGGAGTACCACATTTCTTGATTAGCTTTCGAAGGTTGCCCTTCTTCGTCAGATCAGAAAATACCTTCAGTATCTGAATGTAACTCATCTTGAACCTACTACAGCAAAGGGGTGTGAGCTGAATACAAATTTTCCGATCTGACGAAGAAGGGCAACCTTCGAAAGCTAATCAAGAAATGTATTATGCCCAAGAAAAAAGGTATCGTCTTATTTTCTTTTCCATGTTTTATTTTGTTTTATTTTTATTGATTACTTTTCTTTTAGAAAGGAGGGAAAGGCTTCAGATGCTCGGCTATTCGTTGTAAATTTTCCAACTCAGACTGCCGTGTGAACTTCCTCATCAGTTCAAACAGGGCCGCCGAGAGCCGGAGCCGGGCCCGGGACAAGGCTGCCCCGGGCCCCCCACCCGCTATCGGGCCGGGCCCTCCGAACTAACCTTAAGCCTCCTTTCACTTCGCAGCAAGCAGCGGCAGGGCAGACCTCTCCTCCTTCCGTGCCCCGCCCTCGAGGACGTTACATCAGGAGAGGGCGGGACATGGAAGGAAGGAGTGGCCTGCCCTGCTGCTGCTTGCTGCGAAGTGAAAGGAGGCTTAAGGTTAGTTCTGGGAGTGACGGAGGGCGGGCCAGGCGGCAGCGGCGCCGGGCCCCCCTGGAGGCCCGGGCCCCGGGACTTTTGTCCCCCCTGTCCCCCCCTCTCAGCAGCCCTGAGTTCAAATACCTGAAAATGTTCTTACTTTTTTTATTTTATTGTTTTTTCTTAATTTTCATCTTGTTTACTTTCTACAGCTACTTCATAACTTAATACTGCTGAATGTTACTACTTATCATCCATGTCGGTACTTTGTTCTCAAAAACAAGGACACTTATCTCTGTTTGAATTCACTTGTCGTAGGTTTGCTCAACACGTGCCTTCCATTGCACTGCTTGCTTCTTCTTCAGGAGACAAGCCGCCCGGCGTGCACTTTTTATGTCCCAGAAATGTTCCTTCAGGTCTATCTCAGCTTTTAAAGAAAGTTGCACATGAGGTCAGAGAAGTGATTAAATGTTAGGGTAGGAGTAGGTAGACATACAAAATTGCAGCTAACTGGGTAAGTAGGCAGCACACCCTTAACCTAACCGGTTAGGAGATGGCTGGTTAGCGGCAATATTCAGCGGCCCTAACTGGCTAAGAACTGCTGAATATTGTATGCCAGGTTGCTCAAGGGGGTTTAACCGAGCAGGAGCCTTTCTGGCCCGATTAAACCCTTTTAAATATCAGGCAGTGAGTTACCAAATTTTCCAGCAAAACGATATTCACTTACCCGCAGAGGCTGCAACTATTCCAAGCACTTCCTCAGAAGAGAGAGCTGAGAGGTGATCGTTCTGCCCCCATATTCATGGAGGCAGGGTGTATGGTTGAGTATATTGAGTATTTGAGTATATTGAGTATTTGAGTGTTGTTTGTTTATTTAATAGCACTGTGTATTAGGACTGCTTTTCCTAAAGTTTGCAGTTCCTATGATTGGTTCCTTGTGAGCTTTCCCTATTGGCTATTAGCCCTGAGTTAGGGCCAGCCCTCCCTCTCTGCCCCTGCGGCTGTGTGCCCAGTCTTCCTTGCATGCCTTGGTGATCAGCAGCTGTTCTAGAGGGTTGATCCCTCCTTAATCTACTGTAATTCCATCAAGACTTTTCACCATTTCCCCAAGTCATTCCCCTTGTATTTACTCTGTTCCCCCCCCCCCCCCCCTTATTCCCCTTTGAGTGTTACAGCTTTTCCTCTCAGCTGGGCTGAGGTGCTGATTATCTCCTTGCCTCTGGGGTGGCTGGATACAGACTTTATGTGCAGAAGGCCACAATTCTCTTCTAAGCAACTGAACTGTAAATTGAATTCTCTTTGTTTATTCTGAGTACTACAGTAAAGAAGATTTGCTTAAGAATTGAGAGTCTACTGGTCAAGATTTTAGTCGGGGACGGTTTAAGCTACACTATACTTTGCCTAGAACAGTACAGTGATTATTCACTCTTTCAAACCATGTACAAATTAGGGAACACCCATGAAACAGAGTAGATTTAAAAGAAATTTAAGAAAGCATTTTTTTTTAGTACAGACCACAAATAAAGTACTTTAAATTCTTACCTACTCAGAAGGCGGAGTACAAAGAAAATGATTAAAAACTGCCTTTGATAAGGAATGGTGTCCTACAGGTAGCCAGGCTGAGTGGCTGGAAGCTGGGATATATCTTTAGCAGTGTAGACTGGCATAAATGGGCAGAATGGATGGGCCAGCTGGTGTTTTTCTACCACCATCGCCTATGCTACTAAGATATATTATCAGGAGAACTGTTAGCAGTAGCCAGTAATATCACAAAGCAACTGTGTCACAGTGGACAGTGACATCACAAAGCAACTGTGTCACAGTGGACAGTGACATCACCCAAAGCGATTGTGACACATTTTTCAAAAGTCTGTGGCCCTAATATGGTGCATTTTTTTGGCTTTTTTTTGTATAGCCTGTAAACTTATTAGGGATTCTTTGAGTGGAAAAGAGATATTAGTGATTGGAGCTAGATAGCAAAGAAGGCAATAGAAAATAGAGGGAAGAAAATGAAACTCAGAGAAGAGAAATGGAGAGACAATGAGGCATATTTTCAAAGCACTTTGGGAGGCTAAGTTCCATATGTTTCTATGGAACTTTGGGAGGCTAAGTGCTTTGAAAATAAGCCTAAATATCAGGTAAGAGGAATAGAGGGAAGGGAATGGAAGAGGGAGGGAGAATAAGGATGAGGGAGGAAAAGAGGAGATGAAGGAAGGAAGGCCAATCCAGTCATATCCTCTCTCATTCATACCCCATTTCAATCCCCTCACTCTCTCCACACTTCCTCTGATCCCCTCAGCCTTCCACATAACTCCTTCAACCCCCCCCCCTTTGCCCTCCATTCCCGCTCTCAATCACTCTCTCTCTGCTGCTCCTTTCAGTCACACTCTCATGCCCTCAATCTACTCTCTCTTCCTGGTCCTCCTGTCCCCTCACTCTCTATTTACACCCTACCCCCTTCCCCCACTTTCCAGCAGCATGGCTAGAAGGCAACTTTTGGTGGGCCAACAGGTAGGATGGGTGGACTCACATTTCCTTTTCCCTCCCCCTACCCAATCTAAAAATTAAATACTACAGCCAGTAGGGATTCCCAAGCCCCACTAGCTTAAGATATCCAAACTCATTGGCCCCCATTAGAACACAACTACAGTCAGCGGCGTTAAACGCTGAGACGCCCATTATATTCCCATGGGCGTCTCAGCGTTTAGTGGCAGCTGATTTTCAGTGCGAGTTAAAAACACTGGCACACCTTAGTAAAAGACCCCCTCAGTCCTTTACTTCTCCCTATAGGTAGGTGTGTTTGTGCTCTAATCATTTTTTTTTTTTTTAACATCAGATGCCTGCTAAGAATCAGTACAGGAGCACAATACTGTACGTTACATTATCATAATGGCTAAACTGAAGAAGTTTTTAATGGCCATATCTAATCGGGAAAGCAAAACTAGGAGATCTTAAGTATACTTTACATGACAAAATGACCAAAAGCACGTCTGTTTCCTTTCAGTGGCAAGTTATGACTTTTTGAAAAGTATACATTCTTGTTCACAGCTTCTATTTCATAAAACTCTTAAATGGCTCATTACGTTGTTTTAACGCTTTTTTGGTGGAATCAAAGTGGTTTGCATATTATATACAGGTACTTATTTTTTATTATCTGGGAAATGGAGGGTTAGGTGACTTATCCGGTGCTCTTTATAGAACTGGCACCATAGCGTGCAGTTTTCCCAAATAGTGCCCACTATTATCAGCAGACGACAGGAGTGGAGGAGTGGCCTCATGATTAGGGTAGCGGGTTGCGGAATTGGGTTCAATTCCCGCTGCTGCCTGATGGTCGACAGTGAGTTGAGATCCTTGGGAACCAGGTTCAATTCCCTCTGCAGGCTCCGTGTGACCCTGGGCAAGTCACTTAACCCTCCGTTGCCCCAGGTACAACAGTAGTACAATGTACTACTTAGACTGTAAAAATGAAACTGTAAACCACTGAATGAATGAAAAACAAAGTGAGTAATTAAGGGGGCGTTGAAAAAAAAAAATCAGCAATAAGTGCTAGTCTGTAAAATGTGCCCGTGCCCTTTATAGCATCGTACTTCGGGCCGATTCCTGCACCAGACCTGCCTGCTGAAACCGGATGTAAATGCTGCTGCTCGCTGAGGCCGTGGTCTATAACTATGTGTGTAATTGTTTGGAACATGCCCATGGCCACGATCCCTTTTAAGTTTGACGCTATTAGAGTAAGGCTCCGTGCCTTATAGAACAATGCGGAGCCAGACATGCGCAAGTTTTAATGAGTGCATCCAATTATTGATGGTTAAGAGCTCGTTAACCAATTTGTGCGTGCATCTCAGTAGAGCACCCAAAATGCCATATATAGAATCGAGGGGGGGGGGGGATGTCATTTTATTCTGCTTGTCTTCATTTAGTAATGACATGCAAGCAGTGGCGGATCTACAATTAGGCCACCTGAGGCAGAGGCTTCAGGTGGCACACTTCAGGAGTGGCATCCTCCCCTCCCCTCCTGAACCCTTTACCTTATTTGTTTCTTTTCCAAAATATGGCAGTAGCAGCGATTCCCATGGGCTGCCCTGCCACCAGCACCGGCCTCTTCACCCACTGCAGCCTGCCTCTCGACGTAGCTTCCTGTTTCCTCAGAGGCAGGACGTAGTAGCGAAGAGGCCGATGGCAGGGCAGCCCATGGGAATCGCAGCCAATGCCACCTTTAAAAAAAAAATTTTAAAGTAAATGTAGGGAAGCGAGGAGATGCTAGACCAGGCGTGGAGGCAGGAGGCAGATTGTCATAAGTACATAAGTATTGCCATACTGGGACAGACCAAATGTCCATCAAACCTAGTATCCTGTTTCCAATCCAGGTCAAAAATACCTGGCAAGATCCCAGAAAAGCTTAATACATTTTAGATGCTTATCCCAGAAATAAGCAGTGGATTTTCCCAAGTCAACTTAATAATGGTCTATGGACTTTTCCTTTAGAAAGCCGTCCAGACCCTTTTTAAACCCCGCTAAGTTAACCGCCTTTACCACATTCTCAGGCAACGAATTCCAGAGTTTAATTACATGTTCAGTGAAGAAATATTTTCTACAATTCGTATTAAATTTACTACTTTGTAGCTTCATCGCATGCCCCCTAGTCCTTGTATTTTTGGAAAGATTAAACAAATGATTCACATCTACCCGTTCCACTCCACTCATTATTTTATAGACCTCTATCATATCTCCCCTCAGCCGTCTCTTCTCCAAGCTCAAAAGCCCTAGATGCTTCAGCCTTGCCTCATAGGAAAGTCGTACCGTCCCTTTTATCTTTTTTGTCGCCCTTCTCTGCACCTTTTCTAATTCCACTATATCTTTTTTGAGATGCGGCGACCAGAATTGAACACAATATTCGAGGTGCGGTTGCACCATTGACCGATACAAGGGCATTATAACGTTCTGACTTTTGTTTTCCATTCCTTTCCTAATAATACCTAACATTTTATTTGCTTTCTTAGCCACAGCAGCACACTGAGCAGAAGGTTTTAACGCATCATCAACAATGACACCTAGATTCCTTTCCTGGTCGGTGACTCCTAACGTGGAACCTTGCATTACATAGCTTTAGTTCGGGTTCCTCTTTCCCACATGCATCACTTTGCACTTGCTCACATTAAACGTGGATCACTCCTCATGCAACGATAGCTGCTCCATCTCTTCCACTTTCAACACATCTTCACCTGGTTGTAGAAAGGAAGAGTAGCCCGTAGCAGAGAAGGAGGAAGGATTGCCTGCTTTCTCGCACACAAGTTAGGCGCACTGAGGTAGTATTCTCTAACTATTCGTGTAACTTTTTGTAACACCCCTGACATGCCCATGGCCATATCCCCTTTTGAGGTACATGCTATTACAGTTAGGTGCCATGCCTTATATGCAAATTGTAATGAGTGCCAATTAACTTCAATGATTGCTTGTTAGCACCCAATTACTGATGGTTAAGCACTCATTAGTCAAATGCAAAGGTGGGTATGGAAGGCAAAAGGCCACAGCTTTATTGATTCACATTGACACCCTAGGAAATCACCAGAGCCAAAAGTTCAATATTCACCTTGTAGTCTCCCCACCTTACCTTACCAGCTAGGGAGCTAGGCCCATGAGTCCAAGTAGTGGCCTGTCATATATCCTTCTCAAGCTAGGCCATAATATATATCTGTTTTCCTGGCCGCAAATACTTCTAAATGTTTCCTTCTAATGAGAAAGTTGTGTTGCACCTGCAAACTCTTTTGAAGAAGCAGGGCTGCCGAGATGGGGAGCAAAATTCCCTGGGCTTGGGCCTCCAAGGGGAGCCCGGCGCTGGGATCTCTCTCTCTCTCTCTCCAGCTCCTGACGGGACCCGGGTGATGGCGTCCCAACACCGGGCCCCCCTTGGAGGCTGGGGAGGACCCGGAGGAGTAGACACAGCAGGCTGGCGGGGGTCCCCCCAGCAGAAGAGATCTTCCTCCAGCGCTGCTCTTTTTCACTCTGCCGCATTGCCTGCCAAGCGGCTGCTTTTCCCCTCAGGCCGCACATACTCGGTTTTGAAACCGAGCACGCATAACATGAGAGAAAAAGCAGCCGCAGGGGCAGGTCATGTGGCAGAGTGAAGAAGAGCAGTGCTGGAAGAAGACTCTTCTGTTGCCAGGGCCTTGGGATACCCACCAGCCAAGGTATTTACATAGTAACATAGTAGATGACGGCAGAAAAAGACCTGCACGGTCCATCCAGTCTGCCCAACAAGATAACTCATATGTGCTACTTTTTGTGTATACCCTACTTTGATTTGTACCTGTGCTTTTCAGGGCACAGACCGTATAAGTCTGCCCAGCACTATCCCCGCCTCCCAACCACCAGCCCTGCCTCCCAACCACCGGCTCTGGCACAGACCGTATAAGTCTGCCCAGCTCTATCCTCGCCTCCCAACCACTGGCTCTGGCACAGACCGTATAAGTCTGCCCAGCTCTATCCTCGCCTCCCAACCACCGGCTCTGGCACAGACCATATAAGTCTGCCCAGCTCTATCCTCGCCTCCCAACCACCGGCTCTGGCACAGACCGTATAAGTCTGCCCAGCACTATCCCCACCTCCCAACCACCAGCTCTGGTACAGACCGTATAAGTCTGCCCAGCACTACCCCCGCCTCCCAACCACCAGTCCCGCTTTCCACCACCGGCTCTGGCACAGACCGTATAAGTCTGCCCAGCACTATCCCCACCTCCCAACCACCAGCCCTGCTTCCCAATCTTGACTAAGCTCCTGAGGATCCATTCCTTCGGCACAGGATTCCTTTATGCTTATCCCACGCATGTTTGAATTCCGTTACCGTTTTCATTTCCACCACCTCCCGCGGGAGGGCATTCCAAGCATCCACTACTCTCTCAGTATGTATTTACAGTTGCGGGGGGTGGCAGCGATCCTACAGGGGGCAGCGGCAGTGGAGGTGATGATCCTGGAGGGGGGCAGTGGCAGTGAAGATCCTAGGGGGGGGGCAGCAGTGGCCTTGCCCCCCCCCCCTCCAGCCCAGCTCAGTCTCTTGGCGGCCCTGTGAAGAAGATCGATTCAAGCTTGTAACTCAGGTGCTTTTACTTTCTCAATTCGACTATTGTAACCTTGTGCATTTGGGTTGCACTAGGGCCTTATTAGAAGATTGCAGTATGCCCGATTTATGGCTTAGCTAAATTTTGATAGCATTTCATCTTTTTATGTGAAATTGCATTGGTTACTAATTGAAGCCAGAGTTCTTTTTAAACTGGCCTGTTTTCTCTTCAAGGTTATGCACAGTCTAGCACCAAATTCTTTGTATGTCCACTTTCAATTTGCTGCTTCTTCGAGAGCCAGAAGGACTATCAATATAATCTTCTTTTCATTTCCCTCATCTAAGGGGAAGAAAAGATTAAAGTTATTTGAACTGACTTTCACTGTCCAAGCTACTAGATATTGGAAAGAATTTGCTGGTCTTTTTTTTTTTTAATCATCTCAGTCCTACCTGATCTTTAGAAGAAAGGTTAAGACCTTCTTGTTTCAGACATTTCTTTTTCAGAATAGCTTTTAATTATTTTATGATTTTTCTTTTACTTTCCCAGAGGACTGTTCTGTTCTCTTAATTGTTGTTACCTGCTTTGAACTGCAAGGTATAAGTGGGATACAAGATTAGATTTAGATTTGGAACCTAGCTGCACACCTGCCATGAACCCCAGCTAGGTGATCCATCCTTCTCCAGTGGGTGGCACAAGTTATCGCACCATGCGGCCGAATGCTATTTCTTCCACTGCTCCTGTGCGCCTGGATTTATTTATTTATTTTTGTTACATTTGTACCCTGCGCTTTCCCACTCATGGCAGGCTCAATGCGGCTTACATGGGGCAATGGAGGGTTAAGTGACTTGCCCAGAGTCACAAGGAGCTGCCTGTGCCTGAAGTGGGAATCTAACTCAGTTCCTCAGTTCCCCAGGACCAAAGTCCACCACCCTAACCACTAGGCCACTCCTCCACTGTTGCTACTATTTGAAGTCGGCCCTTGCAGATCACCAATGTGGCCGCACAGGCTTCTGTTTCTGTGAGTCTGACGTCCTGCACGTATGTGCAGGACATCAGACTCACAGAAACTGAAGCCTGCACAGCCTTCTACATGGAATGTTGCTAGTGGAATAGCAACATTCCATGTAGAATCTCCAATAGTAGCAACATTCCATGTAGAATCTCCAATAGTATCTATTTTATTTTTGTTACATTTGTACCCTGTGCTTTCCCACTCATGGCAGGCTCAATGCGGCTTACATGGGGCAATGGAGGGTTAAGTGACTTGCCCAGAGTCACAAGGAACTGCCTGTGCCTGAAGTGGGAATCGAACTCAGTTCCTCAGGACCAAAGTCCACCACCCTAACCACTAGGCCACTCCTCCACTGTTGCTACTATTTGAGATTCTACATGGAATGTTGCTATTCCACTAGCAACATTCCATGTAGAAGTCGGCCCTTGCAGATCACCAATGTGGCCGCACAGGCTTCTGTTTCTGTGAGTCTGACGTCCTGCACGTACATGCAGGACGTCAGACTCACAGAAACAGAAGCCTGCGCAGCTTTCTACATGGAATGTTGCTAGTGGAATAGCAACATTCCATGTAGAATCTCCAATAGTAGCAACATTCCATGTAGAATCTCCAATAGTATCTATTTTATTTGTGTTACATTTGTACCCTGCGCTTTCCCACTCATGGCAGGCTCAATGCGGCTTACATGGGGCAATGGAGGGTTAAGTGACTTGCCCAGAGTCACAAGGAGCTGCCTGTGCCTGAAGTGGGAATCAAACTCAGTTCCTCAGTTCCCCAGGACCAAAGTCCACCACCCTAACCACTAGGCTTGGATGCCTCCGCAAGTGTGACATACCAAGTATGACACTGGATAAAAGTACAACAACAGTGGAGTAGCATGATAAACAAGACTCTTCCAGATACCCAAGGAGACGGGGTGAAGAGAAATTACTCTTTGACTGTAAATAAGGTTGGACTCGACACAGCACCGTGTTTTGGCATTTGCGTGTCTCAGGAGTCTAAAAACCACAATAAAAACTCATAAATACAGTAACATATAAGTACACAAGTAATGCCACACTGGGCAAAGACCAAGGGTCCATCGAGCCCAGCATCCTGTCCACGACAGCAGCCAATCAAGGCCAAGGGCACCTGGCGAGCTTCCCAAACGTACAAACGTTCTATACGTGTTATTCCTGGAATGGTGGATTTTTCCCAAGACCATTTAGTAGTGGTTTATGGACTTGTCTTTTAGGAAACTGTCTAACCCCTTTTTAAACTCTGCCAAGCTAACCGCCTTCACCAGGTTCTCCGGCAACGAATTCCAGAGTTTAATTACGCGTTGGGTGAAGAAACATTTTCTCCGATTTGTTTTAAATTTACTACACTGTAGTTTCATCGCATGCCCCCTAGTCCTAGTATTTTTGGAAAGCGTGGACGCTTCACATCCACCTGTTCCACTCCACTCATTATTTTATATACCTCTATCATGTCTCCCCTCAGCCGTCTCTTCTCCAAGCTGTATAGCCCTAGCCTCCTTAGTCTTTCTTCATAGGGAAGTCGTCCCATCCCCGCTATCATTTTAGTCGCCCTTTGCTGCACCTTTTCCAATTCTACTACATCTTTCTTGAGATGCGGCGACCAGAATTGAACACAATAGAAATATAGTAAAAAAAACATGTATATAGATACATATAATGTGTAAAGACTAACAACAGCAGGAAGTCACGAAAAGCCATCTAAAATTTATTATTAGGATTTATTTACTGCCTTTTTGAAGGAATTCACTCAAGGCGGTGTACAGTAAGAATAGATCAAACATGAGCAATAGGCAATTAGAGCAGTAAAAATATTTGAACAAAAATACAAAGTATGGCATGGTATACTGCTTTTAGAAACTCTCTATCACAAAACAGGGAAAATCAAACTTAATAGATAAATATTCAACCTCGCAAAGAAGTTTGAAAATGAACAATTAGTTTGTGGGTGTCTCACAATACTATGGTGTAGACTCCAACTCAGAAATCTTAAATGATCAATTAATCAAATTGGAACCTCAAAGCTCCTCATAGGGAAAATACAAACGTATTGAAACAATCCCTATTATCTCAGGAGTCCATTATTATCACTGGTTCCCGTAAGGAGGAAAAGAGAAAAAAAACATCAGACATAAAAACTCATAATGAATGAGAAAAACGAATGAATTAAAAAACTCGTTTGCTCCTTAGCAATCACCTAGTCAGAGACACCAACCACCAAACTAAAACAGACTAAACCCAGCCCGTCTAAATGCTGCAGACTATCCAGAAAACCCCGATTGCACAAAAAAACAGCCCAAATACAAAACCCCAGAACCAGTTGCAAATTTTAAAGGCCCTCTTTGCGCCCCAGGAATACCCTTCTCCAGGGACAAAGGGTCTGCGCTTCCACTATCTGTTGGGCCGCCTGCCTAAATTCTTTTGATATTCCATCCCAGTGATATTTCTGTTGTGGAGGCACCAGAAGGCGTAACTCTAGGATAATGCCCATGACCTTGTCCTTCTGTCTATTAGGGTCTGAGTATATCTTTGCCCGTTTATGTTCCCATGTATATTCTATTAGAAATCTATCAAAATTAGTGTAAAGAGTGTGTGTCAATTGTATGTGGCATAGTTTGTAGTTTAAATGCCAGGTAAAGAATTATTGGAAATAAAGACAGAGATAGATTTCAGAAAGAAGGCTTTATTCTTACCAAGTTTTCAATCAAGTACAGACATCAAACAGATTCTGGGTTCAATGGCACAGAGCGCTGCCGTCCGAGAAGTGTTGGGGAAGACTCCAACTCCCTGTCAAAATCTTATCTCTTTTATAGCCCCAGATCCCAATACAAGTGTATTGTGAGGCACCTTTTTTTTTCTAATATTTCTCAATTTCTGAGATCATACTTTCGTATCCGGCCAGATGCGCATCTGTACCATCTGTCTTTCCGTTCTAGCTATTTCAAGAAATTGCCCCATATCCGTCAAAGTCAACATGTTTTTGGAACATTTTGTTTTTCTCGTTTACCAAAATATCTTTATCAGTTTCACATCTTCCTTTTGTAATACCTTTCATAACATCTTATGATCTGTGTGCCATCTTATGGAAAATAAGTCCCATTTTAAGAACCTCATTTTATTCCTTTTACCCATTATTCTTTCATTATAGGTGCTATATTCAATTAGAAAGTTGTACCTGGTTGTGTTAAGACTCATTGTTCAGACCTGCCTTTTGCAGATTCTCATATAAGGAATCATTAGCTTGTTATTTGGCCTAGTCAATACTTTTTCAGTTGCTTTAGGCTGTGTAGCTTAGCCCACCACTATTCCAGTGGTAGGTCTGAAGCTAGGCCACATATTAACACAGTTAAAGAACTAGTCAGTACTCAGCTGTTTGAAATGAAAAGGTCTGAGGCTGTCCTGCTGTGAACCACTGCTTAGAAAGGGGGAAACGGAAGTCCTTTTGTAATTCAAAAACTGATCATTTCAACCCTTCAACAAGTGCGCCTTGTTTCGCCAACTTCTTGGCTGCTTCAGGAAGGGCACCGCAACATAATCAATTGCCAAAAAACGACTACAGCGTGATTTGGCTGGGATTAGGGCGTAATGAGGGCAGGACACTCACAGACACGCGCACTCCCCATTTTGTAAGTGAAATGCACGTCCATGACCCCCACGATCTACTTTGGGTATTATACCTGCTCCCGGGGGCTTCTAAGATCCAGCTGTGACAGTTATCGCATTAGTGTGATTCTGTGCCCAAGCTGTCGCAACTCTTTTGAATGCATTATGTCACTGGGTTTCCGGTATAGCCAGTGGTGTGCTGGAGCCGGCTCGCTCCGGCTCGCAAGAGCCGCTTGTTAAATTTTGACAGCTCTTGCTAGCCGGTTGTTCTTTGGGGCGAGCCGGCTCCATTACAGAGGTAAGCATGGCAGGAGGTCACCATCACAGTCCATGCTTACCTCCCCTCCCGCTCCCAAACATGTCCAGTGATTGTTCTTCGTCGCCACCCTCCCATCCATCTTTTTTTATTACCTCTCCGTTGAAGCGCCATGTTATTTAAAGCCCTGCTGCCCATCTCCAGCCTTCCCTGTTTGCTTCTGAGTTCGTTTGTGCCCTTAGTCCCGCTGACTACGTGAGCTATACCCAGTGGTGTGCTGGTAAATTTTTAACAACAGGCTCTCTCCCCAGTCCACCTCGGCGCCCCCCCCGTCCAGCACTGCGCCCCCCCCCCCAAAATTGCAGAGCTGGCTAATGGGGGGGGGGGCACCGGGGTGGACCGGGGAGAGAGCCTGTTGTTAAAAATTTACCAGCACACCACTGGGTATAGCTCACGTAGAGCGTAGCAGAGCTGCAGTGTGACTGACTTAGCAGAGGGACCATTTTTTGTTTCTATACACTCAACCTGTATTTGCAACAATATACGCTCGCAGGTTTGGTGACCTCTGAAGCAGGTGCACACGGCGAAACACGGCCGTGTCGGGTCCTAGATGTGTTTTCACAATAAAGGTCCTTGAACTCGGAATCCTACACGTTGGACTTTTCGTCCTCTTTTGTTTCCCAAAAATATGGTACCATGAACATCCCCGATCCTCCCCACTCCCGATTACGTTTACATTACATTTGCCATTTCTATCCCACGTTAGCCTTCAAGTTCAATGTGGCTTACAAGTAATCTAAAATTCAGATAACGGAGAAAGAGATTTCCTAGCAAAAGAAAAAGAATAACTTACATTACATAAAAGTACTTCAATTCCTTATTGCTCTAAAATCCAGAAACATTTGAAATAGAAATGATTTTAAAGCTCTTCTAAATAGACCATATCTAAATATGGGACCTGATTGCTGCTGGTAAGATATTCCACTAATGAGAAACCAAGTAGGAAAAAGTAGCTGAATGAAAAGATTTGAAAACAATATTCTTACAGCTAGGAAAGGATAGGATCAAAAAAATTCCTAGCTCCAGAATCTACGTTTCTGATAAACAGATTAATAAGTCCCTACATATAACTAGGAGCAATTCCATATATTATTTTAAGAGCTTGAATAATGATCAGGTATCTATAGGTAGCCGGTGGTGGGAGGTGGGGATAGTGCTGGGCAGACTTATACAGTCTGTGCCCTGAAGAGCACAGGTACAAATCAAGGTCAGGTATACACAAAAAGTAGCACATATGAGTTTATCTTGTTGGGCAGACTGGATGGACCGTGCAGGTCTTTTTCTGCCGTCATCTACTATGTTACTATGTTACAGTGTGGCTTTATTAATGGTGATGATCTCATTTTGTAGCATCTGCAAATCTGATCATCTCACTCGTTATTCCCATTTCCAGGTAGTTTATAAATTTCTTAAAAAGCACCAGAACCAGCACAGATCTCGTAGCATTCCACTATTCACCGTCCTGCATTGAGAGAAGTGGCTATTTAACCCATTTCTATAGCGCTATTAGACATATCCAGAACTGTACAGATTATATGCAGGTACTTTCTCTGTCCCTAGAGGGCTCACAATCTTAAGTTTTTGTACCTGGGACAATGGAAGGTTAAGTGACTTGCCCAGAATCACAAGGAGCTGCAGTGGGAATTGAACCCAGGTCCCCAAGATTGAAGCCCGCTGCACTAACCATTAGGCTACTCCTGTACTCCTATTCTCTGTTCATGGGTAGTTTAGGAAGGGATCTGCATCAGCAGACCTGGTTCTAAAATACTTGAGAAATTGTTGACGTCCCAACTTGGACATCATCATTCCAAGTTTGTTTTTTTTTTTTTTTGTCCTTTTTAAAACACCACCAAATGTTTGTAAATCTCTCTCTCTCAAATATTTATTGTGGTCATTTTGGAAACCAGACCTGTTAGGTCTGTCTCTCCGTCAGAGAGTTTATTTTTATTTTTTATTTTATTTGTTACATTTGTATCCCACATTTCCCCATCTATTTGTAGGCTCAATGTGGCTTACATAGTACCGGAGAAACATTTGCAGGCTCCAGTGTGAACAAATACAGTGTGATGTTGTGGTAAGATCAAGTTCATATGGCACAGCCACATTAGGGAATCGGAGAACGGAAGAGTTGTGTTATGTCCATTACGTGCTTTAGTTTGGTTGTGTTGCAGAGAACGGAAGAGTTGTGTTATGTCTATTACGTGCTTTAGTTTGGTTGAGTTGCAGAGAATGGAAGAGTTGTGTTATGTCCATTACGTGCTTTAGTTTGGTTGTGTTGCAGAGAACGGAAGAGTTGTGTTATGTCCATTACGTGCTTTAGTTTGGTTGTGTTGCAGTTATCAATAGAAATCAAACAAAATAAAACATGGAAAAGAAAATAAGATGATACCTTTTTTATTGGACATAACTTAATACATTTCTTGATTAGCTTTCGAAGGTTGCCCTTCTTCCTCAGATCGGAAATAAGCAAATGTGCTAGCTGACAGTGTATATAAGTGAAAACGGAAGAATTGTGTTATGTCCATTACGTGCTTTAGTTTGGCTGTGTTGCAGAGATCAGGCATTTATGTTGGATAGGTAGGGTATGCCTTTTTAAACAGGTTGGTTTTTAGTGATTTCCTGAATTTTAGGTGGTCGTACGTCGTTTTCAAGGCTTTTAGTAATGCGTTCCACAGTTGTGTGCTTATGTAGGAAAAACTAGATGCGTAAGTTGTTTTATATTTAAGTCCTTTGCAGCTTGAGGAGTGCAGATTTAGATAATATCGAGTTGATTCGGATGTATTTCTAATTGGTAAGTCAATCAAGTCTGTCATGTAACTCAGGGCTTCTCTGTAGATGATTTTGTGAACCAGGGTGCAGATTTTGAAGGCGATGCATTCTTTGATTGGGAGCCAGTGTAGTTTTTCGCGGAGGGGTTTTGCACTTTCAAATCGCGTTTTTCCAAATATAAGCCTAGCTGCTATGTTTTGAGTGGTCTGAAGATTCTTTAAGGTTTGTTCTTTACATCCCGAATAAATTTCATTGCAGTAATCTAAGTGGCTTGAGAAACCTAAGTGGTTGAGAACCCTGCTGGTCTGATGATGCAGGGTTTTATTCCTGCTGTGAACAAAATAAATCCCTGTTGTGCAGTGGCGTAGCAAGGGTGGCTGCCACCCGGGGCAGTTCGCCGTTACACCCCCCTGGGTGCAGCACGATGACCCCCCCCCCCCCCCCCCCCCCCCCCCACCGGAGTGCATTTTAAATGTTGGGAGGCTCCACGCCCCTTTTCCCATCTGTTCCCCCTTCTCCCATCTGAGTCTCCCCCCCCAACCCCCGACCCAGTGCCTACCCTGAGCTCCGTCCATAGTCCTCTTCTTCCTGCCAGCTCCCGCCCCTACTACCTTTACAAAGAAATCTCGGAAGCCGAGGCGCAGCACCTCGCGTCTGCATGTAAAAGAAGTGTGGATCGTCTCTTCGGGCCTTCCCTCACTCTGTCTGTCCCACCCTTGCGGAAATAGGAAGTTGCGTCAGTGGAGGGCGGGACAGACAGAGTGAGGGAAGGCCCGAAGAGACGATCCACACTTCTTTTACATGCAGACGCAAGGCGCTGCGCCTCGGCTTCCGAGATTTCTTTGTAAAGGTAGTAGGGTGCGGAAGCTGGCAGGAAGAAGAGGACTTTGGGAGCACCCCCCTTAAGCTGACATCCGGGACGGACCGTCCCCACCGCCCCGCCCTTGCTATGCCACTGCTGTTGTGACTTATGAGTGTGCTGTATCATCTGAACATACACAGGGCAATTAATGTATTCAAGGAAGAAACACATAAAAACCAAGGGCCCGATATTCAAAACAATTTATACATTTAAATCGCCCATCTCAGCTAACCGGGCATTTTCAGTAACACTTAACAGGATAGTGCCACTGAATATGCCCAGTTAGTGTCCAAGCCGAAATCGGCTACTTTGGCCAAGGTCCGGGGCAGTGGCATAGCTAGGTGGAGCCACAAGGGCCTGGGCCCCCATAGATTTGGCCCTGGACCCCCCTCCCGCCCCCAATCCTCCCCCCCTGCTGCCATCACCGTGGGCTACCTTTGCTGGCGGGGGACCCCAACCCCCTCCAGCCGAGGTCCTCTTCTTCCAGCGCAAGGCTTTGTTCTGTTTCTGAGTCTGACATCCTGCACGTTGTATGTGCAGGACGTCAGACTCACAGAAACAGAACAAAGCCTTGCGCCGGAAGAAGAGGACCTCGGCTGGAGGGGGTTGGGGTCCCCCGTCCTCTTCTTCCGTGCAAGGCTTCGTTCTGTTTCTGTGAGTCTGACGTCCTGCACATACAACGTGCAGGATGTCAGACTCAGAAACAGAACGAAGCCTTGCGCCGGAAGAAGAGGACCTCGGCTGTCGGGGATTGGGGTCCCCCGCCACAAAGGTAGGCGGTGGAGGAGGGTTGGCGGCATTTAGCCAGCTATGTTTTCGTTGGCTCTATATACCCAGAAATTCAAAGCAGGAGCCCAGGTATGGCCCAGCATTGAATTTCCGGTTATAATGTGAGCGGCGGTCAGCATAACGCTGATCACCGCTGGCTGAATATCAGGCCCAGTACTTCAGAAAGACAGCCACCCGCAGTCCTCACTATCAGACCGAGAAGTATACACAGGCCATTGCTGGTTTTACCCCACCTTCCGAGGGATCTGATGTCCCAAGTTAATGACCTAAGAAAAGTAGGATTACATCTTGAAACCCTGGGCTACACACATGGAGATGACCCAGGAGCTTTGTGGGGGGGGTCTTGGTAAGCATGGGACAGTTTTCTGCCACCGGATATGAAGCTGGCATGGACTTCCCTATGCAAGTTCCATGGTATAATAAAGACACGTGATAGACACCGCCCCTCGTATCTTTCCTGAGCTGTTAACTGCTCACACTCCAAGCCTTCACTCTCATCTCTGAGAATGTGGGGATGAGCAGAGCATATGGCAACCACACTAAGATTGCTTAAGGAAGGGAGTGGGACAGTCAAGGCTGGCTCTCAGTATCCATAATGACTTGTAATTCAATGCTAACCTGGAAGTATTTCCTCTTGAGCCTCATAGAGAAAGAGATGCATAACGTTTTATTTTACCCTGCATTAAATTGCAGGGTAAATTGACACTCTTGGTAATCTTGTACAAGTCACTTCACCCTCCGTTGCCTCAGGTACAAACTTAGGGACAGGGAAATAGCTCGTATAGCTAAATGTAACTCACCTTGAGCTACTTTAAAAGCATAAGATAAATCCTATAATCAATAAAAAAAAGTTTTTTGTCTTATTCAGAATCAGCTTTCTCACTCACTGCCCTTACAGAGTGCTTTGGAAAATAAATTGTATGAAAGGTATTGTGGCACCGGATTGTATATGTGGGGATAAAGTGTTTTCAAATGCAGACTATACGGAAGAGCTGTTGTGTGTGTGTGTGTGTCTCTAACTTGCTTTAGAATAAAGCATGAAAGCATTCTGTCTGCATGGGCCTCAGATTCTAAAGTGCAAAGTGACTCTGCAAAAATATGAATAGTGCAAAGCCCCTGGAAACTTGCAAAAATGCCACATTTCAGGTGGTTTTTGCTATTTCTTGAAGTGTTTATTTGCAAAGATAAAAGGGAGTGGGGAGATGCTGGACCAACAGAGGGAGGGAGAAAAGGAAGGAGAGATGCTGGACTATAGGGGGCAGAATAATAAATCCAAGTCAAAAACAGGGAATACACAAAATGTATAAAAAAGAAAGTATCCCAAAAAGTATATGCACCAAATAACACAAAATCACATAATTATGTGATCCCCAGTTGCTGTTGCCCGTGTCTGTCAGCTCTGCTCTGAAAATGGCTGCTGTGACCTCTTGCGGCAGTCTCACGAGATTGCCACTAGAAGTCACGGTGGCCATGTTGAGAACCGAGCCACCATGGGCTGGAGTGGCTACTCCTCTAGACCACCAGGGAGATTGTAAGATAAGCCTGAGGGGGTGGGGGGGGGGGGTGGGAGAGGCAACTCTTGTTTGGCAGGGAGGGGGAAGGAGAGAGACCAACAGGACAAAGCACAAATTGTCAACTTCCACCAAAAACACATGGTAAGTTTCAGCTGAAGCTGAAACCGTGGCCGTAGCCTTTTTGCTAAAACCAAAATCAGGCAGAAAAGGGATTTGGGGTCGGTTTTGGTAGAGTAAGCAAAACCAATTTCAGTCAACCTCTACAGGAAGTACATTGGTATTCTAAGGTGCTGCCATTTTATAGGTAGGGTTGTTGCTATTTGAGTCTGGGACATTAGTGTTCTGCTTTATTAGAACAGGTTTTCTATGCAGGTCTGGAATGTGGGGTGTTTTTTTTTGTTTGTTTGTTTGGTTGGTTGGTTGGTTTTTTTGTTCTTGTTGTTGTTTTTTGCAGAGTTTGGTTACAGGAGCTCTGTTTCTGTTATGTCAAGTGTGTGAAATAAACATAGAACTTATGTACATGGCAGCTTTTTCTTCGGAGATGGAAATTCTAGTGCGGACAGTTGGTAGTTAGAGGGGCAGAGCGGGGCGGAGGAAGGGTGCGACAGTGGATTTCAGGTTTATTAAAACATTGATATAACATGCTAGAGAAAAAACTTTCAGTGTGGTTTACAAACTTCAAATAATTGGAGGAAAATTTAAAACCATAGAAATAAAGTACAGGGGAAAAAAAAGTGTGTGAACACCATGGGTGGATAGTACAGGGAACAGGAGAGTCAGAGACAGGAAAGTAGTAATCCAGTGGTCTATTGTGTCCCCTGCCAGAGGTATAATACCATGGCTCAAAAAGGTCTAAGATGAAAAAGCATCTTGAAAGAGAAAAGTTTTAAGGGAGGAATGAAAAACTGAGTGAGATGTTTCTAAGCGGAGATAGGGCACCAGCGTACTCCATAAGCTAGGGCCCATGACACTGAAAGCCTTGGTACGTATGGAGTCAAAGCGAATTTGACGGAAAGAAGGGAGTGGAGGAGTGGCCTAGTGGTTAGGGTGGTGGACTTTGCTCCTGGGGAACTGAGTTGGATTCCCACTTCAGGCACAGGCAGCTCCTTGTGACTCTGGGCAAATCACTTAACCCTCCATTGCCCCATGTAAGCCGCATTGAGCCTGCCATGAGTGGGAAAGCGCAGGGTACAAATGTAACAAAAATAAAATAAATACTATTGGAGATTCTACATGGAATGTTGCTACTCCACTAGCAACATTCCATCTAGTAGGCTGCGCAGGCTTCTGTTTCTGTGAGTCTGACGTCCTGCACGTTTGTGCAGGACGTCAGACTCACAGAAGCAGAAGCCTGCGCGGCCACATTGGTGATCTGCAAGGGCCGACTTCTACATGGAATGTTGCTAGTGGAATAGCAACATTCCATGTAGAATCTCAAATAGTAGCAACAGTGGAGGAGTGGCCTAGTGGTTATGGTGGTGGACTGTGGTCCTGGGGAACTGAGGAACTGAATTCGATTCCCACTTCAGGCACAGGCAGCTAGCTCCTTGTGACTCTGGGCAAGCCACTTAACCCTCCATTGCCCCATGTAAGACGCATTGACCCTGCCATGAGTGGGAAAGCGCGGGGTACAAATGTAACAAAAATAAAATAGATACTATTGGAGATTCTACATGGAATGTTGCTACTATTGGAGATTCTACATGGAATGTTGCTATTCCACTAGCAACATTCCATGTAGAAGGCTGCACAGGCTTCTGTTTCTGTGAGTCTGACGTCTTGCACATACGTGCAGGACGTCAGACTCACAGAAGCAGAAGCCTGCGCGGCCATATTGGTGATGTGCAAGGGCCGACTTCTACATGGAATGTTGCTAGTGGAATAGCAACATTCCATGTAGAATCTCAAATAGTAGCAACAGTGGAGGGGTGGCCTAGTGGTTAGGGTGGTGGACTTTGGTCCTGGGGAACTGAGTTCGATTCCCACTTCAGGCACAGGCAGCTCCTTGTGACTCTGGGCAAGTCACTTAACCCTCCATTGCCCCATGTAAGCCGCATTGAGCCTGCCATGAGTGGGAAAGCGCGGGGTACAAATGTAACAAAAATAACAAAAAAATAAAATAGTCAGAGAATTAGATAGAGAGGATCTTAACATTCTGAAATGGGCATAAGGCGTCAAGTACCCGGAAAGATATAATGGGATAACATAAGTACATAAGTACATAAGTAGTGCCATACTGGGAAAGACCAAAGGTCCATCTAGCCCAGCATCCTGTCACCGACAGTGGCCAATCCAGGTCAAGGGCACCTGGCACGCTCCCCAAACGTAAAAACATTCCAGACAAGTTATACCTAAAAATGAGGAATTTTTCCAGTCCATTTAATAGCGGTCTATGGACTTGTCCTTTAGGAATCTATCTAACCCCTTTTTAAACTCCGTCAAGCTAACCGCCCGTACCACGTTCTCCGGCAATGAATTCCAGAGTCTAATTACACGTTGGGTGAAGAAAAATTTTCTCCGATTCGTTTTAAATTTACCACACTGTAGCTTCAACTCATGCCCTCTAGTCCTAGTATTTTTGGATAGCGTGAACAGTCGCTTCACATCCACCCGATCCATTCCACTCATTATTTTATACACTTCTATCATATCTCCCCTCAGCCGTCTCTTCTCCAAGCTGAAAAGCCCTAGCCTTCTCAGCCTCTCTTCATAGGAAAGTCGTCCCATCCCCACTATCATTTTCGTCGCCCTTCGCTGTACCTTTTCCAATTCTACTATATCTTTTTTGAGATACGGAGACCAGTACTGAACACAATACTCCAGGTGCGGTCGCACCATGGAGCGATACAACGGCATTATAACATCCGCACACCTGGACTCCATACCCTTCTTAATAACACCCAACATTCTATTCGCTTTCCTAGCCGCAGCAGCACACTGAGCAGAAGGTTTCAGCGTATCATCGACGACGACACCCAGATCCCTTTCTTGATCCGTAACTCCTAACGCGGAACCTTGCAAGACGTAGCTATAATTCGGGTTCCTCTTACCCACATGCATCACTTTGCACTTGTCAACATTGAACTTCATCTGCCACTTGCACGCCCATTCTCCCAGTCTCGCAAGGTCCTCCTGTAATCGTTCACATTCCTCCTGCGACTTGACGACCCTGAATAATTTGTGTCATCGGCGAATTTAATTACCTCACTAGTTATTCCCATCTCTAGGTCATTTATAAATACATTAAAAAGCAACGGACCCAGCACAGACCCCTGCGGGACCCCACTAACTACCCTCCTCCACTGAGAATACTGGCCACGCAATCCTACTCTCTGCTTCCTATCTTTCAACCAGTTCTTAATCCATAATAATACCCTACCTCCGATTCCATGACTCTGCAATTTCTTCAGGAGTCTTTCGTGCGGCACTTTGTCAAACGCCTTCTGAAAATCCAGATATACAATATCAACCGGCTCCCTATTGTCCACATGTTTGCTTACCCCCTCAAAAAAATGCATTAGATTGGTGAGGCAAGACTTCCCTTCACTAAATCCGTGCTGACTTTGTCTCATCAGTCCATGTTTTTGTATATGCTCTGCAATTTTATTCTTAATAATAGCCTCCACCATCTTGCCCGGCACCGACGTCAGACTCACCGGTCTATAATTTCCCGGATCTCCTCTGGAACCTTTCTTAAAAATCGGAGTAACATTGGCTACCCTCCAGTCTTCCGGTATTACACTCGATTTTAGGGACAGATTGCATATTTCTAACAGTAGCTCCGCAAGTTCATTTTTAGTTCTATTAATACTCTGGGATGAATACCATCAGGTCCCGGTGATTTACTACTCTTCAGCTTGCTGAACTGACCCATTACATCCTCCAAGGTTACAGAGAATTTGTTTAGTTTCTCCGACTCCCCCGCTTCAAATATTCTTTCCGGCACCGGTGTCCCCCCCAAATCCTCCTCGGTGAAGACCGAAGCAAAGAATTCATTTAATTTCTCCGCTACGGCTTTGTCCTCCTTGATCGCCCCTTTAACACCATTTTCGTCCAGCGGCCCAACCGACTCTTTGGCCGGTTTCCTGCTTTTAATGTATCTAAAAAATTTTTTACTATGTATTTTTGCTTCCAACGCTAATTTCTTCTCAAAGTCCTTTTTTGCCCTCCTTATCTCCGCTTTGCATTTGGCTTGGCATTCCTTATGATCTATCCTGTTACTTTCAGTTGGTTCTCTTCTCCACTTTCTGTAGGATTGTTTTTTGGCTCTAATGATTTCCTTTATCTTACTGTTTAGCCACGCCGGCTGACGTTTAGTCTTTTTTCCCTTTTTTCTAATACGTGGAATATATTTGTCCTGAACCTCCAGGATGGTGTTTTTAAACAGCATCCACGCCTGATGCAAGTTTTTTACTCTGCGAGCTGCTCCTTTCAGTCTTTTTTTCACCATTTTTTCTCATTTTGTCGTAATCACCCTTTCTATAGTTAAACGCTAGCGTACTTGATTTCCTAGTTTCACTTCCTTCAATGCCAATATCAAAACCGATCATATTATGATCACTGTTATCAAGCGGCCCTCGTATCGTTACCCCCTGCACTAGATCATGAGCACCACTAAGGACTAAGTCTAGTATTTTTCCTTCTCTTGTCGGCTCCTGAACTAGCTGTTCCATGAAGCTGTCCTTGATTTCATCAAGAAATCTTATGTCCCTTGCGTGTACAGATGTTACATTACCCCAGTCTATATGCGGGTAATTGAAATCCCCCATTATTATTGTGTTGCCCAGTTTGTTTGCGTCCCTGATTTCCTTTAACATTTCCGCATCCGTCTGTTCGTCCTGGCCAGGCGGACGGTAGTACACTCCTATCACTATCCTTTTCCCCTTTGCACATGGAATTTCAATCCACAGTGATTCCAAGGAGTGTTTTGCTTCCTGCAGAATTTTCAATCTATTTGATTCAAGGCTCTCGTTAATATACAATGCTACCCCTCCACCAATCCGATTCACCCTATCACTACGATATAATTTGTACCCCGGTATGACAGTGTCCCACTGGTTATCCTCCTTCCACCAGGTCTCAGAGATGCCTATTATATCTAATTTTTCATTTAGTGCAATATATTCTAACTCCCCCATCTTATTTCTTAGGCTACAGAGTAGTGAATTTTGAAGGTGATTCTATGAGTAATTGGTAACCAATATTCCTCACAGAGGAGCAGGGTGACATGTAGGGGCACAATCGAAAGGGACGCCCAAGTTTTGTTGAGGACATCCTTGCAAAATGTCCCGGTGGAGAGGCGGGGAAAGCCGTATTATCGAAACAAGATGGACGCCTATCTTTCGTTTTGATAATACGGTCGGGGATGCCCAAATCTTGAAATTTAGGTCATCCTTAGAGATGGTCATCCCTAGACTTGATCATTTCTGATTTTCAGCGATAATGGAAACCAAGGACGCCCATCTCAGAAACGACCAAATGCAAGCCCTTTAGTCATGGGAGGAGCCAACATTTCTAGTGCACTGGTCTCCCTGACATGCCAGGACACCAACCGGGCACCCTAGAGGGCACTGCAGTGGACTTCATAAAATGCTCCCAGGAACATAGCTCCCTTACCTTGTCTGCCAACCCCCCCCCCCTAAAACCCATTACCCACAACTGTACACCACTACCATAGCCCTGGTGGGTGAAAGGGGGCACCTAGATGTGGGTACAGTGGGTTTCTGGTGGGTTTTGGAGGGTTCGCTGTTCCCTCCACAAACGTAACAGGTAGGGAGAGGGATGGGCCTGGGTCCGCCTGCCTGAAGTGCACTGCACCCACTAAAACTGCTCCAGCGACCTGCATACTGCTGTGATGGACCTGAGTATGACATCTGAGGCTGGCAAAAAATATTTTGAAAGATGTCTTTTGAGGGTGGGAGGGGGTTAGTGACCACTGGGGGAGTAAGGGGAGATCATCCCCGATTCTCTCCGGTGGTCATCTGGTCATTTCGGCCACCTTTTTGTGCCTTGGTTGTAAGCAAAGCAGGACCAGGTAAAGTCATCCAAGTGCTCGTCAGGGATGCCCTTTTGTTTTCCATTATGGGTCGAGGACGTCGATGTGATAGGCACGCCCAAGTCCAGCCTTCGCTACGCCTCTGATAAGCCCCCTTTGGCCATCCCTGCGATGGAAAGCAGTTGGGGACGTCCAAAATCGGCTTTCGATTATACCGATTTGGACAACCCTATGAGGACGCCCATCTTCCGATTTGTGTCGAAAGATGGACGTCCTTTTCTTTCGAAAATGAGCCTGATGGTCATGGTTTTTTTTTAGAACCTGTCAATAATCTAATTGCCATGTTCTGCACCAGTTGAAGATGTTTGAGTTCTGACACTTTCGTGAGCGATATTGCGGAAGGGCTGTCTGGTAAGGTTTGTCTCTTTGCCAGTTCTTTCTTTAAAAAAAAAAAAAACTACAACAACCAAAAAAAATCATGATCTTATTTGAACTTCCATTAAAACAGAAGACTAATGTCTAATCTCCTCAGGTCACTTCGCTGGCTTCCAATCAGATACCGCATTCAGTTCAAGCTTCTCCTTCTTACCTACAAATGCACTCAGTCTGCTGCCCCTCACTACCTCTCTACCCTCATCTCCCCTTACGTTCCCGCCCGAAACCTCCGTTCACAGGACAAATCCCTCCTCTCATTACCCTTCTCCACCACCGCCAACTCCAGGCTCCGCTCATTCTGCCTCGCCTCACCCTATGCTTGGAACAACCTTCCCGAGCCCTTACGCCAAGCCCCCTCCCTGCCCATCTTCAAGTCTTTGCTTAAAGCCCACCTCTTCAATGCTGCGTTCGGCACCTAACTCTTCCTCTCAGGAATTCCAGACTGCCCCAATTTGACTGCCCCTATCAGACTGACTGTTCACGTTCCTTTAGATTGTAAGCTCTTTGAGCAGGGACTGTCCTTCTATGTTAAATTGTACAGCACTGCGTAACCCTAGTAGCGCTTTAGAAATGTTAAGTAGTAGTAGTAGTAGTAGTAGTAGGATGGTTGAGGTGTGGAACAATTCCACTTGCTAAGTAACTCATCTCCTGACTGCTCTCTGTACATTCTGCATTTTGCTAGAGAGATGACATTGGTGTTTGAGGTCCCAGCTGGTACTCATGGGCTCTAGCCCTGGCCCAAGTGTTTATTTTATTTTGTATTTATTTTCAGTGCTTGATACAGTGCACAGGTTCTGTTATGGCAACTGTGCTGTTTAAAATAAAACAGAATCAATGGGGGAAGACAAGTGGAGGCTGTTGAACCAAAGGCTTCAGAACAGATGAGTCCTGAACAATGATTTTAATTTAGTATAGAAGGTTCCAGACGGATGTGAGGAGGAAGGGCATTCCAGAGAGTGGGGCCACGATAACTAAAGGTTTTACGGGAAATACTACTACTACTTAACATTTCTAGAGCGCTACTAGGGTTACGCAGCGCTGTACAGTTTAACAAAGAAGGACAGTCTCTGCTCAAACGAGCTTACAATCTCAAGGACGAAATGTCAAGTTGGGGCAGTCAAGATTTCCTGAATAGAGGTGTAGTGGTTAGGTGCCGAAGGCGACATTGGTGGGCTTTGAGCAAGGATTTGAAGATGGGCAGGGAGGGGGCCTGGCGTATGTGAAAGGTAGGATGGGCGTGAACTGTAAAGCAAGTTGGCAGTGGAAGAACAGAGAGAGCATGTGGGAATATAGGGGATAAGAACAGAGTTTAGGTATTCAGGGGCAGAGGGTAGTCATGCTTTGAAAACCAGGGATGGAATTTTATATTTTACATGGGCTGAGACTTGGAACCAGTGTTACAGGCAAAGAAGAGGGGTGACGTGGTCAAAGCAGTGATAAAAATGAAGAAATATGAGTTGGAGGCGCTTAAGTAGTCAAGGTGAGAGATGACTATGGAGAGGAGGAGATTGCGAATGAGAAGAGGACGTAAGGTGCGGATGTGGTGTAATGTTTTGGAACTGGTGGGGCCTTAGGCTGACACATCTCCTTCTCCTAGAAGAGACTGACCACAGCTCTGCTTTCTTTCTCTCAGTATCCCCATGAGGTCAGTGGTACCCCCATGTATCTGTACGAGGTGGCTACAGAGTCAGTCTGTGAGTCAGCAGCACGGCTTCTTTTCATGAGCATCAAGTGGGCAAAGAGCGTACCAGCCTTCTCCACCCTGTCACTCCAGGACCAGGTAAGAGCACAGAGAGGGAGGCAGCTTTCATGGGCAGGAAGCAAAGTAGAGCTCTCAAATCATCTCGGTCTATGTGTATGGCAGCAATAGAAATGGAAACTGTACAAAGCAGATCGTTGATAAACTGAGATGTATTTTATTAATATAACAGAATTAAAATATGTATACAGAAACTCATACACATATACATATGATATGTATATGTGTATGAGTTTCTGTATACATATTTTAATTCTGTTATATTAATAAAATACATCTCAGATTATCAACGATCTGCTTTGTACAGTTTCCACTTTGGAGTTTGCAGATCGTCTGCCCCTTTGTAGCAATAGAAATGGTACATGTGTAAGAGTTTATAGGGTCTACACATTTTATCCTTCAATCAACTGAAGGATAACATTTGTAGAACCTATGTATTGATATACTGTACAGTTTTATAAGTTGAATTAATATTATATGCCACATTGTATTCACCGGAGGGTTTTCTGAAGCATTAGACAATGTTTCATAACTGAAAATCCCAAGAAGGGCGAGTTCAGTACAGATCTTCACGCAGGGCATAGGACAATCAGTTGAAGAGGAAGGGGGAAAAAAAACCCATCCTGAGACACCAAGGTATGAATAGATTATGACCATCTGAAGAGACCTGCAGAGATGACACAGTGGCCCTTCTCAATACATAATGAGACTGCAGGTAATTATGATGTATTGAGGGGGGGCTACAATCTCATCTCTGCAGGTCTCTTCAAATGGTCATAATCTATTCATACCTTGAGTGTCCCAGGATGTTGTTTTCTCTTCTTCTTCTTCAGCGGTTTTATGTCCTGTGCCCTGAGTGATGAGCTGCACTGAACTCACCCTGCTTGGAATTTTCAGTTATGAAACATCAGATATGTTTACAGATCAGCCTCTCATTTCTCCCTCGTCTACACAGTGGCGTTCCTAGGGTCGCTGACACCCGGGGAGGATCGCCAATACACCCCCCCCCCCCGTGTGCAGCGCGACCCCCCGGTGAAACGACGGACACCCCCCCGGATGCATCTTTACCAGCTGGAGGGGTGCCGTGCATCTGTCGGCAACACTCGTTCCCTGCTCCCTCTGCCCCGGAACGGGTTACTTCCTGTTCTGGGGCAGAGGGAGCAGAGAACGAGCATTGCCGACAGACGCGCGGCACCCCCCCCTCCCCCCCCCCCCCCCAGCAGCGAAACAACGGAACCTTTTCCTGGCGAAACGACACCCCCCCCCCCCCCGGGTGCATCTTTACCTGCTGGGGGGGGGTGCTGCGTGCCTGTCGACTTCACTCGTTCCCTGCTCCCTCTGCCCCGGAACAGGAAGTAACCCGTTCCGGGGCAGAGGGAGCAGGGAACGAGTGAAGTCGGCAGACGCGCGGCACCCCCCCCCAGCGGCATGCACCCGGGGCTGACCGCCCCCACCCCCCTTGGTACATCACTGCATCTACATCTTCCACTCCATTTTCAGTTAGACTTGTTATACCATTAGGCTTTACACAAAAACACAACGGTGTACAATCTCAAAAATCCAAAAGATATAGAAAAGAATGCCAAACTTTGACAGGGAAATAAATACTCACTCACACAAGATCACTACAGACAAACTGACAGACCCTGAGCCCAATATTTACCCATTCTCAGGGAGGAAAACATTACAAAGTAACGTGCCTTCAACAAGCACTTAAAGCACTTACGTGATCCTTCCCCTCGCAATGACCAAGGTAGCGCATTCCATAATGTAGGGGCCACAAAGAAAAAAGCCCCCATTCACATGGAGGCCCAATGTGCTCTTCGCAGAGTAGGGACTGACAGATTAAATTCGTCTACAGACAGAAGTCAATGGCCCCGTACATAAGGCACTATTTACTTGTGCAAGAGGAGGAGGAAGCTTCTCAAAATAAGCCCTATGGGTTAGAATCAGTATTTTAAATAGAATCCTATAAGAAAATCCTATAAGAAACTAGTAAACAACGGTAGTGCAAATATAATGGGGTCACATGATCAAAGCAATGATTTCTCCCAAGCATCCTAATTGCAGTATTCTGTAAAGTTTGTAATTTTCTATGATTAACACTCAACAGTACCACATTACCATAGTCAAATTGAGGCATAGATAAGGCATTGCAAGAGGGCATGAAAAGTAGTATTTTTAAAGAAGCCTCCAACAGTCCCCAACTTATAAAGAGCAACATAGCCTCTGCAAACTGGGAATCAAACCCAGTTCCCCAGAATCAAACCCAGTTCCCCAGAATCAGAGTCTGCTGCACTAACCACTAGGCTACTCCTCCACTAGCAACATTCCATGTAGAAGCCTGCCCTTGCAGATCAGCAACGCAGCCACGCAGGCTTCTGTTTCTGTGAGTCTGACGTCCTGGCCTGTGCCCAGCTCGGTGTGTGTGATTGAGAAAGCTGCAGTGCTTTGGATTTTCTTTGTGGCCCTGGTCTCGGGTGTCCGGACTGTGTTGTGTAGTGTGCTGGGACCAGGGTTACACTTACTTGCAGTGTCTTGCTGGCTGGTGGCACACCAATTGGTATTGAATGTGGAGAAGGTTACAGCTTATTGGCTAATGAGGAAACTGGATCATCCTAGTACAGCTATAACCAGGGCAGCCTGACTGTTCGGGCTACCGGGCAGTGCCCAAGGACCCAGAGGCTCTGCCCGGATGCCCACCGCACACTACAGACCTCCATGGTCCTACCTTTAAAGGTGCACCACTGGTGATCTAGTGGCCTCTGCGGCGGGCATGTTCTTTCCTGCCCATTGTGCTGCTGCTATTCCCCCTGCCCAGCACCACCGTACTTTAAAAATGGTGGCCAAGAATCTCTGTGGAAGTCTCGCGAGACTACCGTGGGAAGTCGCAGCCGCCATTTTGAAAACACAGTGGCGCCGGCAGGCGGGGGAATAGCAGCAATGCTACAGGCAGGAAAGAACATGGTTGCCCCGCAGAGACCACTAGACCACCAGGGCCCTTCAGGTAGAACTAGCAGTAGGGAGGTGTCGGATAGCGACCGGGCGGGGGCCCGGGGCCCCAGACCACTCTCTCTGCCCCTAGCTATAACTTTGTTGGATGTTGAGATATAGTTGCTACATTTAAATGTCTAGGTATCCTTATAGACTATCAACTCAAGTTTATGGATCAAGTAGCTGCGATCGTTTGCAGAGGCTATGTTGCTCTTTATAAGTTGGGGACTGTTGGAGACTTCTTTAAAAATACTACTTTTCATGCCCTCTTGCAATGCCTTATCTATGACTCTGGGCAAGTCACTTAACCCTCCATTGCCCCTGGTACAAAATAAGTACCTGAATATATGTAAACCGCTTTGAATGTAGTTGCAAAATACCACAGAAAGGCGGTATATCAAGTCCCATTTCCCTTCCCTATAATAGGGACAATCCCATGATCTAGGCACCTGTATTTCCGTGTTCCTTGCATGCATATATGTGTAGAATAGCTGGCAGTTATAAAGCTAAGTATACGCTTACCCGTAAAAGTAACAGTCTAGCTAATTTACATAGCGTATACATGGGTGGAGCTCCCAGTTACACGTGTAACACAGAATACTATCAGTTACAAAGTTCTACTCAAAACTCTTTCTATAGCTGAGCTTGCAAAAACATATAAATATTACAGATTCATTGGAGTACAAAATAAAAACTCATAGGGGGAAAAGCCTCAGAACCCTTCCTGCACTTCTATTTTACAGAAAAATATATGGTAGGAATATATTGAGTAGATTTACTTCATCGGCATTAAAAAAAAAAAAAACCCCTTGAGAACTCAACTGTTACAACTCTAATGAAACCAGTTTTCCATGGATCCAATTAAAGACGTGACGTTATAATAAAGTTCAAATTTAACTTACCTTGAACGTTCATGCAATTCAGCTCCCAATGCAGCACACACCGACTGTGGTCAAAGTTTCGCCAATCAGGCTGTGTCAAGGTGCAAACGCGTGTCAGCTTAGAACTGCGTTGCCTTCTCAAAGCATCACCAGGAAATGGGGAGCCTACATCTATTTTGTTGGTTCACTCTGAGCATGCCCTCTACCCAGCCTAATCAAGGAGGAGTAGAAGAAGAGAAGGGAAAGAGGTGTTAATTAAGGGAACAAAAATCCAGAGTATGTCCTTTGGTATGGGTGGGTCCGTAGTTTGGCCACGAAAAATCCCAAGACAGGAAAAAATCTTTACACTCCTTAGTTGAAGGAGATTTCAGGTTATCAAGATGTAAGTTGATATCACCCAAGATAAGTAAATTGGAATTAGATACACTCGTATTAGAAATAAAATCAGTGAAGATGGAAAAAGTGTCGTTCCAGTTTCCAGGTGGCCTATAAAATAAGATACAGGTCAGATGATCAGGTAGGAATTCAAATTAACTTCTAGTATAACAAAGATTCAAAAACACTAAATATCTTTTTATCTTTACATATTGTTGTTTCAAATGTTGTTTACTGTCTTACTTTTAAACTGTATAATTGTACTCCATGCACTGTAGCCTTTTCTTCAGATTGTGTAAACCACATTGAGCCTGCGATTGGTGGGAAAATGTGGGATATAAATGTATTAAATAAATATAAATAAATTATGTCCCCTTGAAATATGTGAATAGTCCCTGCTCTGAAATGACATTTAAATATCTGGGTCTCTCAAGACAGACATGTGGGGATGCTTCTACAATAAGTACATCTTTAGACAGATTATTTGGGATGGCAGCAAAGGGCAAGCTAAACTGACATTTTTATATATCACACCCACCCTCACAGCACAGACCCCTGCCTTCAAATTACATAAGTACATAAGTAATGCCACACTGGGAAAAGACCAAGGGTCCATCGAGCCCAGCATCCTGTCCACGACAGCGGCCAATCCAGGCCAAGGGCACCTGGCAAGCTTCCCAAACGTACATAAGTACATAAGTAATGCCATACTGGGAAAAGACCAAGGGTCCATCGAGCCCAGCATCCTGTCCACGACAGCGGCCAATCCAGGCCAAGGGCACCTGGCAAGCTTCCCAAACGTACAAACATTCTATACATGTTATTCCTGGAATTGTGGATTTTTCCCAAGTCCACTTAGTAGAGGTTTATGGACTTGTTCTTTAGGAAACCGGCCAACCCCTTTTTAAACTCTGCTAAGCTAACCGCCTTCACCACGTTCTCCAGCAACGAATTCCAGAGTTTAATTATGTGTTGGGTGAAGAAAAATTTTCTCCGATTTGTTTTAAATTTACTACACTGTAGTTTCATCGCATGCCCCCTAGTCCTAGTATTTTTTGAAAGCGTGAACAGACGCTTCACATCCACCTGTTCCACTCCACTCATTATTTTATATACCTCTATCATGTCTCCCCTCAGCCGTCTCTTCTCCAAGCTGAAAAGCCCTAGCCTCCTTAGTCTTTCTTCATAGGGAAGTCGTCCCATCCCCGCTATCATTTTAGTCGCCCTTCGCTGCACCTTTTCCAATTCTGCTATATCTTTCTTGAGATGCGGCAACCAGAATTGAACACAGTACTCAAGGTATTAAAGATACAAAAATCACAAAGGCCTTCCGTGCAATAAAATAACTCCACTGACCAGTTTTCCAGCAAGTAAAACTACCACTAAACTGAATTCATAACATCATTCGACTGATATTTCCGAGATAATGATTTTGGGGAGAACTATGGAGGAATTGTGGCCTTCATTTCTGAAATTTACATGATGTTAAATTGCCAGTTCAATAAGTATTATTATTATTATTTATTATTTAGATTCAGGTCTTACCACGAAAAATCAGGTGATAAAGTTTCATTGAAACATGCAAAGCAGGCTGAGACCTACGTTACCCACTGTATGATTTTCAGGGGATAATTCTGAGCATGGTTATATCTCGATTAGATTACTGCAATGCCCTTTACCTTGGTATGGTTAAGTCCAGGAGGATGCCTGCATTGCAGTCAGTACAGAATGCTGCTCTTAGGTTGGTTGCTGGCGTCTCAAGGGTGACGCATATCACACCAGTTTTGAAACGGTTGCATTGACACCTGGTTCAATATACCACAACACCACCCTGTATTTGTTCACACCGGAGCCTGCAAAGGCCTCTCCGGTACTATGTAAGCCACATTGAGCCTACAAATAGGTGGGGAAATGTGGGATATAAATGTAACAAATAAAATAAATAAATAAATCTTTTCTAAATCAAAATACAAGAGAGTAACTCCTTTGTACATCACATTACACTGGCTACCGTTTGAAGCGAGAGGAATTTTTAAACTCTGCACCATGATATGCGCATTTCTACATGGAAAATGCCAGTATATCTAAACCGTTGAATAATACTACCCGAAAGGAGAACGAGAAGAATGAAAGGAAATCTCCTGGACCTAGTATTTGCATCAACAAAAGGTGTCAGATTTAAGACAGTACACTCAACAACCTTATCCTTATCTATCGGCAAAATGGTGGAACAATATAAAAGTGACAATAAGATCAATATCAGAGTATAGAATTTTCTGTAAACAGTTGAAGACTCATCTATCCAAAAAATACGTGTTAGAGAATGAGTGTTGTGTACAGCACCCCAATACACCCCAAATACAACCATTATGAGGGATGTGTACAGCATCCCAATACCCCCCCCCCCCCCCAACAACAACTGTTATAACCCTAAAATGTAACAATGTTTTTCTTCTTGAAATGTCGAGTCAAATGTAACAATCTACTTGATTTCTTAAGTCACACTGAACTCAGTCTGGGAATGAAGTTAAGTAAACTCCTCTCAATTGAGGAAAGGCTAAAGAGGTTAGGACTCTTCAGGTTGAAAGAGAGACATCTGAGGGGTGATATGACTGAGAAAATTCTGAGTGGAGTAGAACAAGTAGAAGTGAATCGATTTTTATTTGTTCCAAAAGTACAAAGACCAGGGGACGCTCAAGAAAGTTACATGAAAATACTTTGAAAACAAACAGGAGGAAATTTTTTTTCACCCAATGAACAGCTAAGCTCTGTAACTCACTGTCGGACGATGTAGTAACGGTGGTTAGCATTATCTGGGTTTTTAAAAAACGGACAAGTTCCTGGAGGAAAAGTCCACAGTCTGCTACTGAGACAGACATGGGGAAGCCACTGCTTGCTCTGGGATTGGTAGCATGGAATGTTGCTACTATTTGGGTTTCTGCCAGGTACTTATGACCTGGATTGGCCACTGTTGGAAGCAGGATACTGGGCTAGATGAACCATTGGTCTGACCCAGTATGGCTATTCTTATGTCCCAATATTTAAGTGTGCCCACTTATGCATGCCATGTCTATAGCAAGCACACATGCACATGCCTGAATGCAGCAATTTAGGTTATAAAATACTGGTCATTTATGTAGGGGAAGGGAAGGGAATGGGACTTAATATACCGCCTTTCTGTTGTTTTTCCAACTACATTCAAAGCGGTTTACATATTATATACAGGTACTTATTTGTACCTGGGACAATGGAGGGTTAAAAGTGACTTGCCCAAAGTCACAAGGAGCTGCAGTGGGAATTGAACCCATTTCCCCAGCATCAAAGTCCACTGCACTAACCACTAGGCTACTCCTCCACTAGCAACAGTCCACGTAGAATCTTCAAATAGTAGCAACAGAATCTCAAATAGTAGCAACATTCCATGTAGAATCTCAAATAGGGAAAGGGAAATGGGACTTGATATACTGCCTTTCTGTGGGTTTTTTTGCAACTACAGTCAAAGTGGTTTACATATATTCAGGTACTTATTTTGTACCAAGGGCAACGGAGGGTTAAGTGACTTGCCCAGAGTCACAAGGAGCTGCGCCCCCTACCAATCAGGGGATAAATAGTAGTATTTATGGACTCATATTTAGCAGACTTTCTATATATTATTTTTGCTTATTCAATTCACACTGATTATGTCCACCAAGATATAGCCATATATTAGCAAATGTAACATGTTTTAGATGCTATAGACATTTAGCTCCCTGTTTGGGTATCATTCAGGTATACTATTATTTCGCTATTGTATAACCAAACTTAGCTGATTCAACCATAGAATTATCTGAGACTGACTTTATCCTCCCTTGATCTCCTGTTCCTTCCTGATGGGCTAATTATGATTGTGCAAGCCTAGGAGAGAGACATGGAAAGACACAAATTTGTACGCCGCAAGTATTACGTCCTCAAGATCTGTCCAGGCCCAAATTATGTTAGACCCTTCCAGGTCGTACCAATATCCTTTACGACTTGCAAGCTAAAGGACCACAAGTCTTGGGTCCATTTGAAAGATGTAGGGGTTTATCTGGCCGCAGAACCAGATGTTACCAGCCCAACCACCTCAGAACCAGCCACTTCCCTCATCAGACCAGCAGCAACTGTCACTTCTACTGATTCCTCGCCCAGGTCATTGTGAAAATCCTGCCCTGTTAGATTCTTCAGAGTTCCCATCTCTCCCGGATTCTTCAGAGCTTCCATTTACCCCCAGTCCATCATCAACACCACGACTCCAACCACAAGCGGCAAAGGCAGTTCAAGAGTTGTTACCTCTGCCTTACCAACTTCCACATCCACCTACTAAGCGACGTGCCTGTATTGAAAGTATACGGGTTGCGATCGGACAATGATGACTCCTGAATCTCCAGATTTCTTTGCCCTCCAGAACATTCACGTTGATGTTTCCGACCTGCTTGACAATTGGCACCTTTTCTTTCCCCCATATTGACATTATGGACTCATATTTTGTTTTATTTTCAGTTTAGCAGTTAAAGTCTTCTGGCCAATGTTACTGATCAGTCTCTCATCTCTTGACCGAGGGTAGCTGATGCTTCTGGAAGATGCATGGCGGGAGCTGTTTGTTCTTGGGATTGCACAATGGGCCATTCCCGTTGACGTGAACACACTGTTGGCTGTATCTGGTAAGAACTGCTGGATTTAATGACTTTGTTCTAGAAATTAACATCAAAATGCATCACTGGAAAAGAAGCACAGCATGCAGGGAATAACAAATCCATGCTGAACAATAGCATATACCTGTCACTTAGAAATCTATATTTAAATGCAAATAATGTTTTCTTGTTGTATTCATGCCTGCTTGGCTTGTTATTATTTAGATGCAAATTAGTGCAGTTGCCATCCTCCTGAAAGATGTGATGTTAACTTTCCTAAACTCAGCTGGGCCTAGAATCCAGTCTTAGGGAGCGACAGCTTCTGAGGGGTTCTGGAAGCGGAGGCAGCAAACCCTTTCCTCTTGTCTCTCCTGTAGGCATGAACAGTGAACATACAGACTCACAGAAGCTGAGCCGGATCCTTGCCGAGATCCAAGCCTTGCAGGAGGTGGTGGCCCGGTTCCGGCACCTGCGGCTTGATGCCACGGAATTCGCCTGCCTGAAATGTATCGTCACTTTCAAAGCCGGTAAGTACTGGTGGGGAGGGGGGAAATAGGGTGGGGCAAGGGCAGGTCACCTGTCTTCTCCTGATCTCTGTAAAGCAGCTATGCAAGGGACCAAGATTCACGTTTGCTTTTAGACAAGTCACTCAGCAGATGAACAATTTTTAGGAGGCTCGCTATTTCACCGTGATTCTTACCTGTGATCTAGAATGTAATAATAGTTTGAGGGTGTGCAAGTTGTATATGTGGAGTTTGTGCCTATATGGCCCCCTCTGACAACCTGGTATCAGTGAGGGCTGTAATTATGTGGGAATTATTTCTCTGATATATTTCTACTTACCATAGGAAATATGGGGCAAATAGGGTTTCTACCTCCTTACACCCACCCCAAAATACAGTGGACCAGCCACCCCCGAAATATGGGGTGACAGAAAAGATAGAAGCCATTTTCCTTCCAAAGGGATAGTCTCTATTCCAGTACAGATCATAACAAAGCAATCAGATGAAAGAGCAATTAGACAATAAACTAATTAGGCAATAAAACAATTGGAGTGGAGGAGTGGCCTAGTGGTGGACTTTGGTCCTGGGGAACTGGGTTCGATTCCCACTGCAGGCACAGGCAGCTCCTTGTGACTTTGGGCAAGTCACTTAACCCTCCATTGCCCCAGGTACAAATAAGGACCTGTATATAATATGTAAGCCGCATTGAACCTGCTATGAGTGGGAAAGCGCGGGGTACAAATGTAAGAAAAAAAAATTAGGCAGGGTGATCAGGCAAGGTAATCAGAAAAAGACGCTCTCATTTCCATACACTGTAAGCCACATTGAGCCTGCAAAAAGGTGGGAAAATGTGGGGTACAAATAAATAAAAAATAAATAAATAAATAGCTTTAGCCTTGTAGGTCATAGGTCATGCTTGTCAGTAGTCAGAAAAGTGCAAATCAATTCAACAGTTTCTATTTCTAAATGTGGCCTAGTGGTTAGGGTGGTGGACTTTGGTCCTGGGGAACTGAGGAACTGAGTTTGATTCCCACTTCAGGCACAGGCAGCTCCTTGTGACTCTGGGCAAGTCACTTAACCCTCCATTGCCCCATGTAAGCCGCATTGAGCCTGCCATGAGTGGGAAAGCGCAGGGTACAAATGTAACAAAAATAAAATAGATACTATTGGAGATTCTACATGGAATGTTGCTACTCTTTGAGATTCTACATGGAACGTTGCTACTATTGGAGGTTCTACATGGAATGTTGCTACTATTGGAGATTCTACATGGAATGTTGCTATTCCACTAGCAACATTCCATGTAGAAGGCTGTGCAGGCTTCTGTTTCTGTCAGACTCACAGAAGCAGAGCCTGCGCGGCCACATTGGTGATCTGCAAGGGCCGACTTCTACATGGAATGTTGCGCTAGTGGAATAGCAACATTCCATGTAGAATCTCAAATAGTAGCAATAGTGGAGGAGTGGCCTAGTGGTTAGAGTGGTGGACTTTGGTCCTGACAAACTGGGTTCGATTCCCACTTCAGGCACAGGCAGCTCCTTGTGACTCACTTAACCCTCCATTGCCCCAGGTACAAATAAGTACCTGTATACAATATGTAAGCTGCATTGAACCTGCCATGAGTGGGAAAGCACGGGGTACAAATGTAATAAAAAAAATAAAACACACTTCTTTATGCACTGAAAGACATGTTTATAAAATACACATCTGATGTGTACAAACTTATACACATATGTTCCCAGGGATGGGATTGTGCTTTCAGCCATGCATACACTTTTGCAAATACATATGTATGCATGTTAATGAACACAGAAAATGTGTGCATGCCAAAGCACATGAATTCCCTGCTGCAATTGTCAAAATGGAATGACAACGTACACTTCTGTTCTTGAAATCTCATTAGTAACTGTAGAGGGAAAACTATTTACCTGTAGGTTGTAAAATTGTCTTTCAAGGAGGCTAATTTACTAACATACAGGTCAATATTCAGTCACCACACAGCTGGAATGTTTTGTTTTTTTTGAAAGGTGGGCCCAGCGGTTAGAAATTTTGTGGATATTCCCGTCCCAAATCTCAGGTTTTTGAGGGTCACAACCCAGCTGGGTTTTCAAGATGTCCGCAACGCATAAAGCACAAAAATTGATTTGCAATAACTGCTTCCGTTGTATGCAAATAGCTCTCATGCATTTGCGTTGCGGACATCTTGAAAACCCAACTGGGTTGTGACCCTCTGAGACCAAGGTTGCCCACCATAAGCGGAGCCAGGCTGACGGCACAGGGGACGCGAAAACAGTGCGAGAGCAGACTTCTGACGGCACACATTTTCAGTGAAACACGGCAAGAAAAAAATAGGTGCTTGCAGAACTCTGTTTGGGGGAGCGGCCGCTCTTCTGGCGCCCCACCTAGCTACGCCACTGTTTCCCACCCCTGCGATATCTGAATAATGGCCAGCAGTGAATATCAATGCACAGCAGTGGCCCGCGGTATTACCCAGAGATATCCAATGCCACGATCAGGATAATAAGCCAGATAAAATGCAGTCCTAAGTTATCTGGATATCACTGCTATGTGGATCATTTGCCACTCTGCCCCACAGACAGCCACAGCACTATCCGGACAGTACCAGTGAATTTCAAAGGACGGCCCCAGCCAGCACCACAGGCACATAGGCATACATACACACCTACAGGATGTGCCTGTCTAAAATAACCTCCCTGAAAGGTACGGCACGATATTACACTGGCTTTGGGGGAGGAGTCATTTTGTGCGTGTTATATGTGGTAGAAGTACCTACACTACATTCAGTGCTAAGTTATGATCCTGTTCCATTCTCCCTAATATCTACTGCTCCACATGCTCAAATTGTTTACAAAATTAAGCCCTCCCCTCTCATTCTATACCAGGTCATAGTAACATAGTAAATGACGGCAGATAAAGACCTGAACGGTCCATCCAGTCTACCCAACAAGATAAACTCATTTACATGGTATGTGATACTTTATATGTATACCAGAGTTTGATTTCTCCTTGCCTTTCTCAGGGCACAGACCATAGAAGTGCGCCCTGCACCAGTTTTATTCTCCAAATACCGGCGTCGCCACCCAATCTCCACTAAGATTCTGTAGATTCAGTCCTTCTAATCAGGATTCCTTTGTGTTTATCCCACGCACGTTTGAATTCCATTACTGTTTTCATCTCCACCACCTCCCGCGGGAGGGCATTCCACATATCCACCACCCTCTCCGTGAAAAAATACTTCCTGACATTAGTCCTGAGTCTGCCCCCCTTCAACCTCAATTCATATCCTCTACTTCTACCACCTTCCCGTCTCCAGAAAAGGTTTGTTTGCGGATTAATACCTTTCAAATATTTGAACGTCTGTATCATGTCACCCCTATCAGGTCACCTATAGTCTGGCGCAAATTCTGCGTGTAAGTTACAGAACGTTAGCTGTGCCTGTGCGACTGCTAGCGCTAGCTACGTGCTCAGCGGCACTGCATTATTTTAGTACGCAGCTCACTTACCTCGGGATTTTATAAAGGTCGCCCAAAATTGGGCTTGGATTCCAGATCGGCATCCAAAATAAGGAGCTAACAATTACTCCATTAGCACTCATTATGATCTGTCTATGTGCTGTTCTATAACAATAGGCACCTAAATTGGATCACATTTAACTCAAAAGGGGCGTGGCCATGTGGGGAGCATGGATGAGGTCAGTTGCATATGGATGTAGTGTTACAGAACAGTGGGATCCATGACCAAGTTACACACCAGGACTTACACTGGGTTTCAGCTAGCGTAAGTCCTCATTCCCAAAGCTGAGCACCGAGATCGGCAAAATGTTATTCTCAGTGGGGGGCGGACACCCGGGGCGGCGCCCCCCCCCCCGGGTGCAGTGCCCCCCCCCAGAGAAAGACCCCCTCCATGAAAGAGCCCCCCCCGCGAAAGAGCCCCCCCCCCCGGGTGCATGCCGCTGGGGGGGGGGGGTTGCCGCAGCGCGCGCCTGCTGCGAGTTTACTAACTTTGCTCGTTCGCTGCAGCTCCCTCTGCCCCGGAACAGGAAGTAACTTGTTCTGGGGCAGAGGGAGCTGCAGCGAACGAGAGAAGTTAGCGAACTCTCACAGCAGGCGCGCACCGCGGCACCCCCCAGCGGCATGCACCCGGGGCGGACCACCCCACCGCCCCCCCTTGGTACGCCACTGGTTATTCTATAAACATTGCTTATCCCAAATTACCCTTTATAGAATAGCATCGAGCAGGGGTGGCCCAAGGCAATCTGCCACCCAAGCCAGGGATGAGATGCTGCCCCTGCCTGGTCTGGCATCTCCCTCTTCTCCGCTAGAGAATGACCCGAGGTAACCTCAGGGACGGGGACAGAGCCCATGGGAACGGGGCAGGGACAGATCCCGCGGGGATGGGGACTATTTATGTTTGATTGATGCAGATGACAATATTTTTATTTTTTGGATAAACAAGCAAACATACTGGCCGGAGCTAGCAAAATTTGCATTGGAGTGGGGGGGGGGGGGGGGGGGGGGGGGAAGATCCTGTACTTCCTGCCACCAGCACATCTTCTAAGAAGACAACTTCTATTCCAGGAAGGACAGTGGAAGACAGGAGAGCTAGATTGAATCCTGAGATTGTTGATGACTTCTTATTCATCCGCAGATTCAAGTGTACAGCGCTGCGTACGTCTAGTAGCGCTTTAGAAATGATAAGTAGTAGTAGTAGATTAAAAAATCATAAGTGCTTCATAGGGCATATTTCTCCCCTCACGGGTTGTATTTTGCACCCCTGGACATTTTAACAGGGTGGATTAGGATTCCTTGGGGTAGTAGAAGTCAGCTATTGTTGGGGTTGGAAGGGTAGAGGGCAGTGGTGGTGGGAGGGTTTTTTTTTATAGCTGATCACTGTTACTATTGTTTTCTATTTGCAATTTATACACAACAGTTGCTCAGCATATTGTTCCTTTTTATACTTTAATAAAAAAAATTTAAATATAAAATCATAATTGTTTGAGGCTTCTGCAGATGAAGACAGAGCCCATGGGGATGGAGCGGGGGCAGAGCCTGCGGGGATGGGGTGGAGACAGAGACAAATTTTATCCTCATGTCATTCTCTATTCTCCACGTTTACCTTTTTTTTCCCAAAAGATGGCAGCGATTTCCATAGGCTGCGCTGCCGCAGTACCGTGGGCACTGGCCTCCTTGCTCTACTGGGGGCCCAGCAGCAGTGACCCTGGGCATATCCAACATTTACATATTGCAGTGCAAACATTTATGCCATCTATTGGCATGGCATAAGTGGGTATTCCTAAATATAGGCAAGTGGATGTTGACTTAGGTTAGCGTTCTGTAAGAACACGCGTAGTGCTCTTTCAGGAAAGGCGCACAGCACACGTAATTTGGGCACCTACCTTCTACTACCTATTTATAGAATTGCCCCCTATATGGCCAAGAAAACCCATCGTCTTTTCAGTCAGGTCCTGTCAAAAGCACACGGTAAGAGGACTGGGGATTAGAACTGAAGCACAGGGAGATTAAGTGATTTGCTCAGGTTCATAAGCTTTGAACTCATGTCCAAAGATTTCTTTATGCTCTGATCTCCCAGTCCAGTTCAGCAATTAGCTTAGCAGGGTTTTAAAAAGGTTTGGATAATTTCCTAAAAGTCCATAAGGGATCATTAGGATGGACTTGAGAAAATCCACTGCTTATTTCTAGGATAACCTGCATAAAATCTAGTTTTTTGTTTTGGGATCTTGCCAGGTACTTGTGACCTGGATTGGCCACTGTTGGAAACAGGACACTAGACTTAATGGACCTTCAATCTGTCCCAATATGGCAACTTTTATGTTCTTAAGACTGGTATGAAATTGAACAACATGAGAACATAAGAGTAGGCCATACTGGGTCAGACCAATGGTCCATTTAACCCAGTATCCTGTTTTCTAAACAGTGGCCAAGCCAGGTCACAAGTACCTGGCAGAAACCCAAATAACGGCAACACTCCATACTACAAATCCCAGTTGCTTCCCATGTCTATCTCAATAGCAGACTATGGACTTTTCCTCCAGGAATTTGTCCAAACCTTTTTTTAAACCCAGATACGCTAACTGCTGTTACTACCTCCTCCAGCAAAGAGATCCACAGCTTAACTATTCGTTGAGTGAAAAAATATTTTGCCCTATTTGTTTTAAAAGTATTTCCATGTAACTTCAAGTGTCCCCTAGTCTTTGTACTTCTGGAACGAATAAAAAATGGATTTACTTCTACTCATTCTACACAACTCAGGATTTTGTAGACCTCACTCATATCGCCCCTCATTCATCTCTTTTCTAAGCTGAAGAGCCCTAACCTCTTTAGCCTTTCCTCATACGAGAGGAGTTCCATCCCATTAATCATTTTGGTTGCTCTTCTTTGAACCTGTTCCAATTCCGCTATATCTTTTTTGAGATACGGCGACCAGAACTGAGCACAATACTCAAGGTGCGGATGCACCATGGAGCAATACAAAGGCATTATAGTGTTTTTGGTTTTATTCAGCATCCCTTTCCTAATAATTCCAAGCATCCTGTTTGCTTTTTTGGCCACCGCTGCACACTGAGCAGAAGATTTCAGCGTATTATCTACAACGACACAGATCTTTTCTTGAGTGCTGACCCCCCAAGGTGGACCCTAGCATCAGGTAACTGTGATTCAGATTATTCTTTCCAATATGCTTCACCATGCATTTGTCCACATTAAATCTAATCTGCTATTTGGATGCCCTGTCTTCCAATTTCCTAAGGTCTTCCTTAATATTTCACAATCCACATGTGTTTTAACAACCTTGAATAGTTTTGTATCATCTGCAAATTTGATCACCTCACTCATTGTTCCAATTTTCATATCATTTATAAATAAGTTAAATAGTACCAGTCCCAGTGGCATTCCACTGTTCACCCTCCTCCATTGAGAGAAATGACTACTGAATCCTACCCACTGTTTTCTGTCCAGTACCCAATTCCTAATCCACTTCAGAACTTTGCCTCCTATCCCATGACTCCTTAATTATCTCAGGAGTCTCTCATGAGAAACTTTTATCAAAAGCTTTCTGAAAATCTAGATACACTACATCAACTGGCTCACCTTTATCCACATGTTTATTCACGCCTTCAAAGAAATGAAGCATATTTAGTGAGGCAAGACTTCCCTCGGCTGAACCCATGCTGCCTCTGTCCCATTAATCTACGTGTTCTATAATTTTATTCTTTATAATAGTTTCCACTATTTTGCCCAGCACCGTCAGGCTTTACCGGTCTATAATTTCCCAGATCACCCCTAGAACCTTTTTAAAAATCGGCGTCACATTGGCCACCCTCCAATCTTCAGGTACTACGGACAGGGTGCTGCTGTTTGGATCCCCCTCAGAACTTGTGAAGCATGAAGAACTGAAAAGTACCTTAGAGGAAATGCTAAATATGTATCGGCACTGTGTGATGAGTCCCAACCCCGAAGATCTTCCAGTCTAGGTAAATACCTCTGGATAAGGGAGATAAAGTGATTTCCCTACACTCACAAACATCATAGTGGCCTAGTGGTTAGAGTGGTGGACTTTGGTCCTGGGGAACTGGGTTCGATTCCCACTTCAGGCACAGGCAGCTCCTTGTGACTCTGGGCAAGTCACTTAACCCTCCATTTGCCCCATGTAAGTTCGCATTGAGCCTGCCATGAGTGGGAAAGCGCAGGGTACAAATGTAACAAAAATAAAACAGATACTATTGGAGATTCTACGTGGAATGTTGCTACTATTGGACATTCTACATGGAATGTTGCATGTAGAAGGCTGCGCAGGCTTCTGTTTCTGTGAGTCTGACGTCCTGCACATACGTGCAGGACGTCAGACTCACAGAAGCAGAAGCCTGCGTGGCCACATTGGTGATCTGCAAGGGCCGACTTCTACATGGAATGTTGCTAGTGGAATCTCAGATAGTAGCAACAGTGGAAGAGTGGCCTAGTGGTTAGGGTGGTGGACTTTGGTCCTGAGGAATTGAGTTCGGTTCCCACTTCAGGCACAGGCAGCTCCTTGTGACTCTGGGCAAGTCACTTAACCCTCCATTGCCCCATGTAAGTCGCATGAGCCTGCCATGAGTGGGAAAGCGCGGGTACAAATGTAACAAAAAATAAAATCATCAGTAGGAGAGATGGGATTTGTATCATGGCTTCCTTGTTTCTTCTGACAATCTTTTCATGGTGCATTATGGGACCTGCAGCTCTATTTCAAAGGTAGGAATCAGGGACTACAAGTCCCACACTGCTTTGGAATATAAGTTCAAAATGAGAATTGGCCAAAACGTCTCCCTTCTGGAACTGAGTAATTTGGCAGCTACCCTCTCTCCTTCCCCCCCAAGAGACCATTCTGTGTATTCACCTCTCTTTCTGGGAAGACCTTCCTTTATGGTAGTCCAGAGCTGCTGTCTCTTAAACCCAGACAACCTTTTGTTCTAAAGGTTCTTTTGTCAAAAAGTTGCTTGTTGGGGATTTTTCAAAAAAGAAGGCGATATCAGAAAAGAGGGATGCAAAGCTCTTTCTTGAAAAAAAAAATTTTTTTTTTTTAAATCTAATAGGGAAAAGGAAAGGAGACCAAGGGGTAAGACCAAAAGGAAACTTAGAAGCTACTTACAGGACAAGTCAGAGGAGGGTTGGCCTAGTGGCTAGAACAGCAGGCAAATCCCACTTCTACTACTACTATTTAGCATTTCTATAGCGCTACAAGGCATACGCAGCGCTGCACAAACATAGAAGAAAGACAGTCCCCTGCTCAATGAGCTTACAATCTAATAGACAAAAATAAATAAGTAAGCAAATCAAATCAATTAATGTGAACGGGAAGGAAAGAGAGGAGGGTAGGTGGAGGCGAGTGGTTACAAGTGGTTACGAGTCAAAAGCAATGTTAAAGAGGTGGGCTTTCAGTCTAGATTTAAAGGTGGCCAAGGATGGGGCAAGACGTAGGGGCTCAGGAAGTTTATTCCAGGTGTAGGGTGCAGTGAGACAGAAGGCGCGAAGTCTGGAGTTAGCAGTAGTGGAGAAGGGAACAGATAAGAAGGATTTATCCATGGAGCGGAGTGCACGGGAAGGGGTGTAGGAAGGACGAGTGTGGAGAGATACTAGGGAGCAGCAGAATGAGTACATTTATAGGTTAGTAGAAGAAGTTTGAACAGAATGCGAAAACGGATATGGAGCCAGTGAAGGGTCTTGAGGAGAGGGGTAGTATGAGTAAAGCGACCCTGGCGGAAGATGAGACGGGCAGCAGAGTTTTGAACCGACTGGAGAGGGGAGAGGTGACTAAGTGGGAGGCCAGCAAAAAGCAGATTGCAGTAGTCTAAACGAGAGGTGACAAGGGTGTGGATGAGGGTTTTGGTAGAGTGCTCTGAAAGAAAGGGGCGATTTTATGGATGTTGTAAAGAAAGAAACGACAGGTCTTGGCAATCTGCTGGTTATGAGCAGAGGAAGGAGAGAGAAGAGTCAAAGATGACCCCCATAGTTTCGAGCTGAGGAGACAGGGAGAATAGAAGAGCCATCAACAGAAATAGAAAACGGGGGGAGCGGGGAGGTGGGTTTGGGGGGGAAAATGAGAAGCTCGGTTTTGGTCATATTTAATTTCAGGTGGCATTGAGACATCCAGACAGCAATGTCAGACAAGCACGCTGAAACTTTGGTTTGGATGCAAGGTGAGATATCAGGGGTAGAAAAGGTAGATTTGGGAGTCATCAGCATAGAGATGGTAGGAAAAGCCATGGGATGAGATTAATGAACCAAGGGAAGAAGTGTAGATAGAAAAGAGGAGGGGACCAAGAACAGAACCCTGAGGTACGCCGACAGGCAGAGGGATAGAAGTAGAAGAGGATCCACCAGAGTGAACACTAAAGGTGCGGAGGAAGAGAACCAGGAAAGGACAGAGCCCTGGAATCCAAGTGAAGACAGGGTATCAAGGAGTATGCTGTGATCGACAGTGTCAAAAGCAGCGGAAAGATCAAGAAGAATGAGGATGGAATAGAGGACCTCTGGATTTAGCCAGTAATAGGGTCATTGGAGACTTTAGTAAGCGCAGTTTCGGTTGAGTGGAGAAGGCGAAAACCAGATTGTAGTGGGTCAAGAAGAGCATTGAGGAAGAAAAAATCAAGGCAGCGGCGGTGAACAGCACGCTCAAGTATTTGGAGAGAAAGGGAAGGAGGGAGATAGGTCGGTAATTAGAGGGACAAGTAGGGTCGAGTGAAGCTTCTTAAGGAGAGGTTGTGACCACAGCATGTTTAAAGGCAGTAGGGACAGTCGCAGTGGAAGTTGAGAGGTTGAGAATGTGACAGTATAAAAGGAAATAAGAGCAGGTGAGATGAGCATTAAGAAGGTGGGTGGGAATGGGATCAGAGGAAACAGGTGGTACATTTTGAGGAAGCAAGGAGAAAGTTGTAGTTTCCTCATAGTAAGCTTCAGGCAAGGAGTAAAGGAGGAAGAGGAATGAGGGGAAGGAGAGAGAGGCGAATGGACTAGTGGAGGGAGAGGTGGTGAGGTAGAGAAAGCAAGGTTTATCTTTTCAACCTATTGATGTGACTCTGGGCAAGTAGCTTCACGCTTCATTGCCTCGCACCCTATTAAATGTTTAATTGGTACTTAATTATTTACTTAATACATTTATACCCCACATTTTCCCACTAGTTGTAGGCTCAATGTGGCTTACACAAAACTGCATTAGGGCTACAGTACAAAAAGTACAATTATACAGTATAACAGTAAGATTATAGACAATTTGGTATCAGTTAAACACAAGATAGTAAAGAAAATATAAGGTATTAGTGACCATGAATTATTTGAAACTATAAGTTAATCTTAATTATGTTGAGCCTGGAGAATAAGCTTTTTGAACGGGTTGACTTCATTGAGCCTGCCAAGAGTGGGAAAGTGCGGGGTACAAATGTAACAACAACAAAAAAAAACCTTTCTGAAATGTAGATAGTTCTGCGTTGTTTTTACTAATTTGGGTAAAGCATTCCACAATTGAGTGCCTATGAAGGAAAAGTTGAGGGAAATATGTAGATTTAGATTTGATATATATTTGATATATCACCACCTTTCCTAAGTTGCATTATTTTGAGTTAAGTACACAGTTTGTAAATGGGTTCCAGTGAAAATCATGAGACCTTGCTTTAAAATCACATTCACAGAGCTTGTAAATGATGAGGTCCTCAGATTGTAAGTCCTCTGGGGAAGGAACCTACACACTGTAACCTGAATAAAACTAAAAGGGGACGGAGGAGATCCCATTTGCTGTTTTAAAGAACGTAGTTGGAATTGCTGCTTTAACAACCCACGTCATTGCGATGTGAAAGCTTAGGGTTAATTTTATAACAGAGCCCTATAATCAAGGGAGAAGGGAGCTTCTAGTTTGTGTGCTTTTATAAACAGCTCTGTGGGTGCCAAGCTCCTGTACTCTGTCCAAGGAAGGGTCATTTGCAGTGTGTTCAGTAGGCCCATGGAGTTGAAGTGTTGGTGCAATTCTGCCCACTCAGTCCTAACGCTACCACATGTGCCTGTCTCCTGTAAAAGTGTGAGCTGGTTGCAACACACTCACTTTTAGGCAGGGCCTACTATATAAGAGTATTTTACACACAAGAATGGTTTAAAAATTACCACTCTCTGCATAGCTCACCTCCTGTATTAAATCCCTTAGAACTGCTGGAGCAGATCCAGTAACTTGAACCGCTCTGTTTCCAGTGCCCAACACACAGCGGTGTCAGAGCTACGGAGTTTCCGCAATGCTGGTGCAATCTCGGCCCTAGCAGGATGAAGCTCACTCACTCTGAACAGTTACATCCACACCAGGTGAGCCAATGTCTGTCTCCCCCCCCCCCCCCTTCCCCCCATAAAGGGTCTAGATTTGAGATAAATCTACAATAGGTGAGACTGGGCTGCATCCCCAGTCACCTCACACTTCCCTCTCCTACGCCTTGGCACCAGACCTGCCAAGTCTCCCGCATTCAGCGGGTCATCTCCCGCTGAGGCACACGCGCCAAGGGATCCCACTTCCGCTGCTTCTCTTGATGAGTACCTGCGACCGTGGCCTAAACAAGAAAAAGCAAGCAGGGCCGCAGCAGCCTTCAGGCATGCGCTGTTGACTCTGCTCCTCTGCCCCTGGAACGGGAAATTGACGTCAGCAGGGGCAGAGGATGGCAGAGCCGACAGTGCATGCTGAAGGCTGCTGTGGCCCCATGCTTGCTTTTCTTGTTTTGCCATGGCTGCTGCTGCTCATCGGGAGAAGCAGCAGTGGAAGGAAACACTGTGTGGCAAGGAAAGGGGGAAGGGAGTGGAGAGGAAGGCAGGAGGTGCTGGGAGAGCAGAGGGGAGAAAATAAGAAGAGTAGGAGGCTGAATGGAACAGAGGTGCAGAGAGAGAAAGAGGGAAGATGTGGATAGAAGGGTAAGGAGAGAAAGAAAAGACACTGGAAGGATGGGGAGAGAGGGGACAAGCTGAATGGAAAAGGGTAGAGAGAGAACTGGCTAGAAGGAAGGGGAGATAGGGAGACACTGGATGGAAGGATTGGGAGAGGGTAGATGGGTAGGATGGGGAGAGAAAGAGGGAAGAGGACTGGATGGAAGGGATTGGGGAGGGTAGATGGGTAGGATGGGGAGAGAAAGGGAAGGACTGGATGGAAGGTTGGGAGAGGGTAGAGGGTAGGATGGGGAGAGAAAAGAGGGAGAGACTGGATCGAAGGGTAGGAGAGAAAGAGGGAAGAACTGGATGGAAGGGTAGGAGAGAAAGAGGAGATGCTGGATGGAGGATGCAGAGGAAAGAGGGAGAGACACTGGAAGGATTGGGGAGAGACGGGAGATACTGGATGAAAAGGGGGAAGAGGATAAAGTTAGTGAGAGAGGAGAAGAGGAAGGGGCACGGGAGAACACAGGTGATGAAAGCCGTAGGTAGATGAAGTAAAAAGAGGGAAATTAAAAATGGATAGTAAGAATGAATTAAATCTGGACAGAGAGGCAGAAAAATGACAACATGGACAGGAAACCCTGGCAAGGGAGTTAAGAGAAGACGAAAGAAAGCAGAATCAAGAGACTGGGAGCAACACAGTTGAAAAAGTAAATGGCCATACAAAAGAAAGGTACAGAAAATTTTATTTTTAATTTAGGAAAAGGTAATGTGGTAGCTGTGTTAATAAAAGGTTAATAAATGCAATAAACCACAAAAAAAGAAAATAAGGTGATACCTTATCTTGGACTGATTTTTATATTTTTGATTAGCCAGAGATCAATACTTCCTTCCTCAGGTCAGGAGAGGAGTATACTGTCATGACTGACCTGAGGCAGGAGGTTTTGGCTTCTGAAAGCTTCATTGAAAAGAGTGTTAGGCTACCAGTAAAAGGTATCATCTTATTTCATTTTCCAAAGTGCCTGAACTGAGCATATGCAGGAGGGCCGGTATCGGAGGCTGAAGCACGCTGCCAACTGCTGCATGCTCAACAGCACGGTAAGAGGCTCATGCAGTGGACTTCAACTAGAAGGGCTTGGGCAGCTCCGCCAGCGATTCACCAGTGCCACAATTTTGGAGTGGGCTTAAACTCAAGTGGAGGGCCAAGGCCCCCCTCATGGTTATGTCCCTGGGGGGAATAGATGCTGGATAGGGGGTGCAATAGAGTGAACTGAAACACTCCCTTTTACACCCTTCTGTCACGGGTGTATAAAATTTCTGGAATGGTCGTGGGATTGAGGTGTTCCAGGAGGCACAGCCAAGAGGTAGTATGGCAGAGCCAAGTCGGAGTGAGGGGGGATGAGGCGGTACTAAATCTCCCTCTCAAAATCAGGACCCCTTGGCAGCTCTGTGGCAAACGGGTGATTCTGAAAGGTACATCCATGCCAAGTGAATTGCACCTGTCTCCCTCCTCCCACCAGCATATATGTCACACTCCAAACATCTACATCCATCCTGGGAGAGACTGTGCCAGTTATATCTAACACTCTGAGAGGTCATGGCCAGCCATTTTGAAGGCAGCCACAAGGGGCAGGAGCGAGTGGGCTTCTTTCCTGCCACTGTTGCAGTGGCTTAGCCACAGGTGGGCCGGTGGGCCATGGCCCACCCAGTTAGGGCTCAGGCCCATCCAACAGTAGCACATGGTAATGAAAATGCTGCTCTCTACAATACTGGCACCTCCACATGCTCAGTTTCAGCACATGCTGCTGCAGATACCAAGGTGGAGACTGGAGAGAAGCATTTTCCACCAGCTGATATTTTTTGTTTGGTGGGGTGGGGGAGAGACATTTGGTGCCCACCCATTTGCCTAGGCCCACCAAATCTGCTGGCTGGCTACGCCCCTGTTGCCCCACTTGATGACCAGATCTATCACATAGGTCGGGGGGGCGGTGCAAGTGTCAGCGGCTGGGGAGGGGATTACGGGACTTTAAAAAGAAAAAACGTTATACAGGACCCAGCCAATATTCAGCCAGGGCCCACATGATGATCCTATGCAGGTCTCAGCTGAATATCAGCGGACCCCCCCCGCCAGGACCCACTCCTTTCCTTCTGAACCCAATTCTCCTATGTTTAACTTACTTTCCGTTAACCCCCATAGTTTTGCGTTAACACAAACTGTATATCTTCTTACGACTTGATTATTTATATTGTTGCTATGTAAGCCGCATTGAGCCTGCCATGTGTGGGAAGCGCGGGGTACAAATGTAATAAATAAATAAAAATAAATCTAAAAGAGGGACCATTATAACTAGCAAAGTGCATGTCAAAATGAAATAGGTACAATACCATTCACGGAAGACAATTTTTGTGAAGAACTTGCAGAGCCGGATGGAATAAATCCAGGAACTGAATGAGCTCAGAGAGGTTCTGACAGAGCTCCTAGAAAGATATACTTGACAACCTCTGGAGGGAAGAGATTCCATGTGACTGGAGAAAATGTGGTTTCTTCACAAAAGTGGTAACAAACCTCTGGAGATGGAAGAGATTCCATGTGACTGGAGAAAGGCAGATGTGGTTCCTCTTCACAAAGTGGTAAACACCTCTGCAGATGGAAGAGATTCCATGTGACTGGAGAAAGGCAGATGTGGTTCCTCTTCACAAAAGTGGTAACAAACCTCTGGAGATGGAAGAGTTCCATGTGACTGGAGAAGGCGATGTGGTTCCTCTTCACAAAAGTGGTAACAAACCTCTGGAGATGGAAGAGATTCCATGTGACTGGAGAAAGGCAGATGTGGTTCCTTCACAAAAGTGGTAACAAACCTCTGGAGATGAGATTCCATGTGACTGGAGAGAGGCAGATGTGGTTCCTCTTCACAAAGTGGTAACAAACCTCTGCAGATGGAAGAGATTCCATGTGACTGGAGAAAGGCAGATGTGTTCCTCTTCACAAAAGTGGTAACAAACCTCTGGAGGGGAAGAGATTCCATGTGGACTGGAGAAAGGCAGATTGGTTCCTCTTCACAAAAATGGTAACAAACCTCTAGAGATGGAGAGATTCCATGTGACTGGAGAAAGCAGATGTGGTTCCTCTTCAAAAAGTGGTAACAAACCTCGGAGATGGAAGAGATTCCATGTGACTGGAGAAAGGCAGATGTGGTTCCTCTTCACAAAAGTGGTAACAAACCTGGAGATGGAAGAGATTCCATGTGACTGGAGAAAGGCAGATGTGGTTCCTCTTCACAAAAGTGGTAACAAACCTCTGGAGATGGAAGAGATTCCATGTGGCTGGAGAAGGCAGATGTGGTTCCTCTTCACAAAAGTGGTAACAAACCTCTGGAGATGAAGAGATTCCATGGACTGGAGAAGGCAGATGTGGTTCCTCTTCACAAAAGTGGTAACAAACCTCTGGAGATGGAAGAGATTCCATGTGACTGGAGAAAGACAGATGTGGTTCCTCTTCACAAAAGTGGTAACAGAAGAGATGGGAAACTACAGGCTGGTAGACTCTCCTCAGTGGGGGAAAAATAATGGAGACACTGTTGAAGAATGATAATGAGCTAATTACTGTCCAGCGGGTTTCAAGATCCGTAGCAACATGGTTTTACTAGAGTAGATCATGCAAAACAAATCTGATTTCTTTGACTGGGTCACTAGACAGAGCGGGATGTGATGTGCATGGACTTCAGCAAAAGATCGATACCATTCCTCATAGAATCATAATTAGAGTGGCTTGGAGGTGGGTTCTAGGGTACTTAACTGTTAGTCAACCGACTTAATCTGGACAACAGAGAGTAGTGATAAATGGCATGCATTTGGAAGAAAGGTAATTAGTGGAGTTCCTCAGGGCTCGGTCCTGGACCCGATTCTGTTCAGTATCTTTGTGAGCGATATTGCCTAAGGGTTAGAAGGGATAATTTGCCTTTTCAAGGATCATACAAAGACCTGCAACAGAGCGTATACCCTAGAGGAAGTAGGCAAAATGAGAAGTGATCTACAAATCTAGAAGACTAGTTAATCATGGCAGGAAACCTCTAATGCAAAAAAGTGCAGAGTGTTGCATTTGGGGTGAAGAAATGAACAAGCCCAAGGCAGTTGTATGCTCTAGATGCGAGAGGCTGATGTGCATAGTACCAGGAGAGATCTTAGGGTGTTAGTGATGAGGATCTCAAAGTAGCAAACTAACATGACAAGGGGTGATCAAAGTCAGAAGAAGGCTGCATAGAGGAAGGAGATGGTAATAATGCCCCTGTACAAGACACTGTTGAGGCCTCACTGGGAGTACTCTGTTCAGTTTTGGAGGCTGTATCTTGCTAAGGATATAAAGAGGCCAGAATCTGTACAAAACAAAGTGACCAAGTGGTAAGGGTCTTTATCAGAAGACAAACAAGATACTCGAGATCCTAAATATGTATAACCTAGAAAAAGAGGGCATTGGGGATATTATTATTATATTATTACATTTGTATCCCACCTTTTTGCAGGCTCAATGTGGCTTACATTCATCGTGGATACTGGAAATAGAAGAGAATGTACATTTGGTTTTACAGCGAGTTTTGGGTACATGATGGTGAAATACATGATAGTGTTAAGGCCATAGACATTAGGTGCATGATACTGTGAAAGCAAAGACATTAAAGAACATTCCTGGGTATCTTAAAGAAAGTAGAGTTATGCGTGTTGTTCTTTATGATATTTTGTCGGAGATAAGTTTTCGAGTTTGCAGAAATTGGTCATTTCATAGATCGATTTCAGGTTACGTGGCAGTGAATTCCAGAGCTGTGTGCTTGTATAGGAAAAGGTTGATGAACGCACTGATTTGTATTTCAAGATATAGACTTAAATACTGAAAGGTATTACAGTACAAACAACCCTTTTCCAAATTACTGTACTAGTAGTAGTAATAATCATTTTTATAGCGCTGCAGGATATACGCAGCACTGCACACAATATGAAGAGAAGCTCTAGAATTAGAGGACAAGATATCAGATTACAAAAAGGTTAGAATTAAAAACAACCCCAGGAAATCTGTCTTCACAGAAAGAGTTACGGATGCATGGCATGTCCTCCCAAAAGAAGTTCAGGAAGCAAAAATGGGAAAAGGCTCAGTGAATCAGGCCCTGGGATTTCCATATAATGGTTGGATCAATCTGAGCTGAAAAGAAAATAGATCTACCACAATGCAAACTCTTTGTTCCCTTTAAAAAAAAAAAATCTATGGCCTGATATTCAAAAGCCCTTATTTGCTAGTGGAAGCTGTTTTCTAGATATGTGTTTTCGCGCTGAGATTTAATTTATAACTTCTGCAGCTGTGTGCACGATGCAAAGAGCTCCTACCTCTCAGAGAGCAGGTCCATTCTCTTGAGGCTAGATTAGGTTAAAAGATAGAAAAAGGGAGTAGGGATAAATGGTCAGTATTCTCAATGGAGAAGGGTAGTTCGGGGGTTCCCCAGGGGTCTGCGCTGGGACCGCTGCTTTTTAACATATTTGTAAATGATCTAGAGATGGGAGTAACTAGTGAGGTAATTAAATTGCTGATGACACAAAGTTATTCAAAGTCGTTAAATCGCAAGAGAATTGTGAAAAATGACAAGAGGACCTCACGAGACTGGGAGACTGGGCGTCTAAATGGCAGATGATGTTTAATGTGAGCAAGTGCAAAGTGATATATGTGGGAAGAGGGACCTGAACTATAGCTACTAACGGAAGGTTCCACATTAGGAGTCACCGACCAGGAAAGGGATCTAGTGTCATCGTTGATGATACATTGAAACCCTCTGCTCAGTGTGAAACGGCAGCTAAGAAAGCAAATAGAATGTTAGGTATTATTAGAAAGGAACGGAAAACAAAAATGAGGACGTTATAATGCCTTTGTATCGCTCCACGGTGCAACCGCACCTTGAATACTGTGTGCAAATCCGGTCACTGCATTTCAAAAGAGATACAGTGGAATTAGAAAAGGTACAGAGAACTGCGATGAAAATGAAAAAGGGGATGGGACGACTTCCCTATGAGGAAAGGCTAAAGAGGCGATGACTCTTCAGCCTGAGAAAAGACAAACGAGGGGAGATATGATAGAAGTCTATAAAATAATGAGTGGAGTGGAACAGTAGACATGAATCGCTTGTGTCCTCTTTCCAAAATACTAAGGGGCAATGAAGCTACAAAGTATACAAAGTGGTAAATTTAAACGAATCAGAGAAATATTTCTTCATTCAACCTGTAATTAAACTCTGGAATTCTTTGCCAGAGATGTAGTAAAAGCAGTTAGCTTAGCGGGGTTTAAAAAAGGTTTGGATAGTTTCCTAAAAGAAAAGTCCATGAACCATTATTAAAATGGAGTTGGAGAAAGTCCACTGCTTATTTCTAGGATAAGCAGCATAAAATGTATTGTACTGTTTTGGGATTTTGCCAAGTAGTTGTAACCTGGATTGGCCAATGTTGGAAACAGGATGCTGGATTTTATGAACCTTCGGTCTGTCCCAGTATGGCAATACTTATGTACTTAAATCAGGTGTGGACATTATTTAAAAATACCATCTTGGAAACCCAGACCAGATGCATTCCACATATTTTCAAAAGTGGAAAGAAGAGAAAACAACAGCCAGCATGGTTAAAAGGTGGAGGTAAAACCCTACTTAAATACCTAATTTCTGCAACACAACCAAACTAAAGCACGTAATGGGCATAACACAACTCTTCCGTTCTCTGCAACACAACCAAACTAAAGCACGTAATGGGCATAACACAACTCTTCCGTTCTCTGCAACACAACCAAACTAAAGCACGTAATGGACATAACACAACTCTTCCGTTCTCTGCAACACAACCAAACTAAAGCACGTAATGGGCATAACACAACTCTTCCGTTCTCTGCAGCACAACCAAACTAAAGCACGTAATGGACATAACACAACTCTTCCGTTCTCCAATTCCCTAATGTGGCTGTGCCACATGAACTTGATCTTACCACAACATCACCCTGTATTTGTTCAACCGGAGCCTGCAAAGGCCTCTCCGGTACTATGTAAGCCACATTGAGCCTACAATAGGTGGGAAAATGTGGGATACAAATGTAACAAATAAAAAAATAAATTAAAAAAAAGTAAAAGAGGCCATTACAGCCAAAAGATGGTCCTTCAAAGAATGGAAAAAAGACCCAAATGAAGAAAATAAGAAGCAACATAAGCATAGGCTGGTGGCCCAACTGTTTGGGGAGGCTAAAGGGGCGGGGTTAGGGGTGGGGCCAGGGGCAGGGGCAGGGCTTACATCCATAATTGTCTGAACACACAGAAAAAAATGAGTAAAAATAAAACAATCACAATTAATACCTTTTATTACATTTAGATATTAGCTATGTATCATATGTCAAAGAATAAAGTTGTTGCTCAAAGCATATACTAACCACAATCGCTCAACTGCAAAACACTATGCACAACGTTGTGCAAAAACACACTCAGAACCTTACTGTACCATAAATATTACACTGGGCAGAACCTAATACACCAATATACCACCCATACGGAAAATGCAGACCGTCAACAAAAGGGATCATAATATCATAATTCTCATGTAGAGCCACAAAACACTCTTTTAGGATAGTGTTCACAATTAGTTACTTTTATTAACGACCATATGTAGATCCTTCAAGAGGTATAACACCAGGCTTCCCAAAGGCAGATTACAGACACTATGAACAGTTAAGTTCAAGAAACAGGTTATTCTCACTGAAATTTCTCCAACTGTATTGTATAGAACAGAGTAGAAAATTAGCACAAAATACAGAGATTATAACTACTGTCTCTACCAACTATAATAATTTTAAGCTGTTTTAATGATGTTCAATTGTTATTTTTCATAATATTTAAATCTAGATATGGGAAGCTTTCAAATAAATTTAAAAAACTTTATTAAGTCAGTCAGAGGGAGATTACATTAACCTTTTAAGGCACTGCCTAATGCTTATCCTCCTGGAACAGCTTTAGACTTTCTACAGATGGCCCACGCATTTATTTTTAATAATCTCACACAGCATGCCCCACAAAGTCCCTGGACCCTTCTTACCTTACCGCTACAGCCAAGCCAGCAGCCAAAAATGAAGAAAGAAGAACAGCTCACTTTCTTCATAACAGCCTCACACAGCCAAGGCCAAGCACCGCCGCCGAACAGCTGGCTGCCCTGCATCAACCACAAACCGGGCGATCTTCTGCAACATTCCATCCTGTTCAGGCACTGGCGGCACCGCGTGCAAGCGGGAAGATGGAAGCACATGCGCATAGGCGGTACTGCGTCCGCCACGGCGCCAGCGTGTGAAAGTGGGAAGGTGGAGCAGATGCATGCGCATAGGCGCCGACGCGCATGACGTTGTGCAGTCAGCACTCCTCCTCCCCTACCGGTTTTCTCGGTTGCACACGCGAGCGTTGGATGCTTTCGCGTGACGTCGTCTTCCCCTCCTTTCTCCTCCGACGCGCCGTATTTTTCAGAAATCTATTTGGGGGAGCCAGGATGGAGGGCTGTCAGGGAGCTGAGGGCGGGCTCAGAGCGGAGTGAGCAGCGACGGAAAATACAATTTGTTTTTGCTACACGTGGGGAGGAGGCAGGCGGGGAAGGTCACAGCTTGGCTGGGGAGGCTTAGCCTCCCCAAGCCTCTTATACGGGGCGCCTATGAACATAAGCACTAGCAAATCAGATGGAAAGCATTAATAAAGAAGGCTAAAAGAGAATATGAAGGGAAACTTGCCGCAGAGACTAAAACTCACAGTAACAACTTTTTCAGGTACGTCAGAAGCAGAAAGCATGCAAGGAAATCAGTGGGACCATTAGATCATGAAGGAGCAAAAGGGGCACTCAGTGAGGTCAAGGCCATAGTGGAGAAACTGAATCAATTCTTTGCTTTGGTCTTTACGGAAGAAGATTAAGAGATCTGCTTATACTTGAAATGGTTTTCAAGGGTGATGATGCAGAGGAACTGAAAGAAATCTCGGTGAACCTGGAAGATGTACTGAGCCAAATTGACAAATTAAAGAGTAGTAAATCACCTGGACCAAATGGCATACATCCAAAGGTACTCAAAGAACTCAAGCAAAATTGCTGATCTGCTGTTAGTAATATGTAACCTGTTGTTAAAATTGTCCATAGTATCTGAAAATCGGAGGGTGGCCAATGTGACGCTGATTTTTAAAAAGGGTTTCAGGGGTGATCTGGAAAATTAGACTGCTAAGTCTCACATCAGGACAGGAAAAATAGTGGAACTATTATAAAGAACAAAATTACGGAGCACATGGACAAACATGGTTTAATGTAAGAGTCAGCATGGGATCAGCCACGGGAAGTCTTGCCTCACCAATTTGCTTCCTTTCTTTGAAGGCATGAATAATGTGGATAAAGGTGAGCCAGTTGATGTAGTGTATCTAGATTTTCAGAAAACTTCTTATAAAGTTCCTGATGACAGACTCCTGAGAAAATTCAAGAGTCATGGGATAGGAAGCAATCTTCTTTGTGGATTAGGGATTGGTTATTGGACAGGAAACAGAGAGTAAGGTTAAATGGTCATTTCTCTCAATGGAGGAGGGGGAACGGTGGAGTGCCGTAGGGATCAGTACTGGGGCCGGTGCTATTTAATATATTTATAAATGATATGGAAATCAGAATGGCGAGTGAGGTGATTAAATTTGCAGATAACACAAAGTATTAAAGGTTGTTAAAACACATGCAGACTTTGAAATATTGAGGAAGACCTTAGGAAATTGGAAGGCTGGGAATCCAAATGGCAGATGAAACTTAATGTGGACAAATGCAAGGTGATGCACATTGGAAACAATAATCCGAAACATAGTTACCTGATGCTAATATCCACCTTAGGGGGTCAGCACCCAAAAAAAGATCTAGGTGTCATTGTAGATAATACACTGAAATCTTCTGCTCAGTTTGTGGCAGCAGCCAAAAAAAAGCTAGCAGGGTGTTAGGAAGGGATGGTGACTAAGACCAAAATAATGCGCTCCATGGTGTGGCCGCACCTCGAGTATTGCATTCAGTTCTACCTAAAAAAGATATAACGGAATTAGAAAAGGTTCAAAGAAGAGCCAAAATGATAAAGGGGATGGAACTCCTCTTGTATGAGGAAAGGCTAAAGAGGTTTGGGCTCTTCAGCTTGGAAAAGAGATGGATGAGAGGAGAGTTATGATTGAGGTCTACAAAATCTTGAGTGGTGTAGAACGAGTAGAAGCAAATCAATTTTTTTTTACTCGTTCCAAAAGTACAAAGACTAGGGCACACTCAAGGAAGTTACACAAAAATACTTTTAAGAATTACACTACCTCGGGACTCAATTCCCATATAGTTGCTGCTCCTCTCCCAACAATGGCCTGGCTGGCCTCTCTGCTGAAAAGCCACCTCTCCTCCTCTCTCCGCACAGCCGTCCTGGTTGGGCCTCCGCCCCAGCCATGGAAGACGCCAACGCTTCCACGCCCAATCCTCCGATACTCTCTGCAACAGCGCAGCGGCCCTCAGATGACACCGTCCGCCGCACCCCACAACCACGCCACGGTCCCAGCCATCTCGCCACTCCGTCACTGCTGCAACCTCCGTCCCACTCACCGGTCCGCCGCTCCTGCCCCACAAGGACCACCCCACCAACTCTGCTGCAACGGCGGCACCTCGCTGCCAGGCCCCCCGGACCGAATCGCCTGCCACATGGAGGTACTGGCTCCCTCTCCTCTTCTTCCCCTTTATCCACGCCTGACTGTATCAGGACGATTCGTCTCGGCCCCCGACACCTCAGCCTGCAAACCTCCGCAGTCTCACCCTTCAAGTTGGGTGTATAAGAAAAATTCTTGGCCTGGGGTTCAGAGTCTCGGAGGGACTCAGGACTCAACCTCTTACTTGACGCCATCTTGGATTCCTCATGTAAATACTTTTAAACAAATAGGAGGAAATATTTTTTCACTCAACAAATAATTAAACTCTGGAACTCTTTGTTGGAAGATGTGGTAACAGCGGTTAGCGTATCTGGGATTTAAAAAAAGGTTGGACAGTTTTTTGAAGGAAAACTCCATAGTCTGCTATCGAGAGACATGGGGAAGCCACTGCTTGCCCTGAGATTTGTAGCATGGAATGTTGCCACATTTGGGTTTCTGCCAGGTACCTGTGACCTGGATTGGCCACTGTTGGAAACAGGATACTGGGCATCATCTGACCCAGTAGGGCACTGAACATACGTGGACAACTTAAATGTCGTGTCCCTTATTTAAAACAAACGCTGTCTACAGTGTTTATTATTGACCAGGTAGAACCTCAAAGGACATAACCTGCCATTCTCCCTGCCACTGGTTTGAGTATAAGATTGTACTATGGATACAGCAGAACATCCTTTTGGCTGGAGGGACTAAACAAACCAATCTTTGCTTTCTTAGTTGCTGATACTGCGCTGGACAAGATGTTGGTGAGGCCACTGCCCCTCTGGCCCACCCCATAACTCTGCCTGTGCTGTACTAGAATAGGTTCTGAAGGGAACCATGAAAGGAAAACCATATTTCTGGAAGCTTCATTCTAACTCAGCAGAATTGTCCCTAAAGTTTTAATTTTAATATGCATTCTCTTTTCAACTATGTTTATCCTCCCTTGATATTCAGCCCGGAGTGGTCAACATTAGTTTTTAAATGTTAGCATCTGTGGCCACAAAAATCAAGGCATTCAGTGGCAGTATCCAGATAGTGATTGCCAATAAATACCCAGATACTGAGGTGGATGCCTGTGACTATCCGGACAGCAGTGGTTTTTGGACGCTATCTGGATAACTTCACTGGGTAGAAGTGCTGAAAATCACCACTACCTGGTTAACTCTGTTGTTAACGTCCGCTGTCTTGGCATCAAATTTGTTCCTTGCCTTTGTTTAGGAAGTAATTGAAGGCCTTTTCTGGGTAGCAGGGAGTTTATACAGTTTTGACTGTTTTGCACTAGTTAAATGCATTTACAGCAATGATTGCATTTTTTTAAATTTGCATGACTAGTTTTTTATTATTTAGAATTTTATATAATTGTAATGTCTACTTGTTTTAATGATGTTTGTGATCATGATTATGTTGGCTTTATTGTAACCCGCTCAGATGTTACAATGTGCAGGCTATACATTTTGTTAAATAAACAACCCTGATCTTCACTCCTGGACCACCCCCAGAACTGTCCAGATAGTTCCGCTGAATATCTAACTCAGTGGGACTTATCCAGGTAGGCAGTGGCGTACCAAGGGGGGGCGGTGGGGGCGGTCCGCCCTGGGTGCACGCCGCGCGCCTGCCAGCTGAGTTCGCTGACTTCGCTGCAGCTCCCTCTGCCCCGGAACAGGTAACTTCCTGTTCTGGCCGGGGCAGAGGGAGCTGCAGCGAAGTTAGCGAACTCAGCTGACAGGCGCGCGCCACGGCATCCCCCCTCCAGCGGTGTGCACCCGGGGGGGTGTCATTTCGCCGGGGGGGGGCGCATCGGCGCTCCGCCCCGGGTGTCATGCCGGCTAGGATCGCCACTGCAGGTAGGAGCTGTTCCTTCCCATTTAAGTCTCACTGAATATTGACCCCTTAATGTTTAATCTGAGCATATGCATTAAACCACAGTTCCTAAGGACTTTCCCTGGCCTTCAGCGTCTGTCTCTCAGTTTTGTTATGGGAGATCAGCACCTCCTATAGTGCAGTGGACTTTGATCCTGGGGGACTGAGTTCGATTCCCACTGCAGCTCCTTCTGACTGTGGGCAAGTCACTTAACCCTCCATTGCCCCTGGTAAAAATAAGTACCTGAATATATGTAAACCGCTTTGAATGTAGTTGCAAAAACCTCAGAAAGGCGGTATATCAAGTCCCATTTCCCTTTCCCTTCAGTATAAGGAGTGTAGAAAATCCTGCACAGCTCCAAACGCTCACTCCTCGTACGCTCCAGATATTTAAAAAAAAAGTGCTCTCCTTTTCAGGATCTTCTTATATTTTGTCTCCCTCAGATTACTCTCTGAAAAGCTGACGCATCTTCTTTCTGGTTAGCTGCTTTACCTTTCAGACCTCTTAGTACTGATCGCCAGGGTGGCAGAAGGGAAACCTTCAGATCGCTGCTCGTGCTGTACCTGGTTCCATGGACAAGTGCAGTGTTTTAACAGATGGGCTGATATAATCTATGAGGTTCATGATTGGAAGTCACTGTCTGTTAGCGATGTATCAAGTTTTGGTCTGCGAGCAAGTTTTGCAAGACTGGGTCTTCATCCCAAATGAACACACAGGAAAGGGGGAAAAGGAGGAGAATGCTATGTTACTAATGAGCTTCTCAGTCTGCGTAGATACTTCTATTATTACGTGATGAGAATCCCTGAATAAGCTAAGAGTATGGGTGACTTCAGGTATGCAGTTTATGATAAAACATGTGTATGTCACTCTCAATTCATGTTATATGGAAGGAATAGTTCATTCTTTTCAGGATAAGAATCATTGCCTCTTTCTTTTCCCTTAGGTACCCCACCCAACCCTGCCGCTTTGGAAAGCTCCTGTTGCTTCTGCCAACCTACGTTCTATCAGCCCCTCCACAATAGAAGAAGTATTTTTCAAAAAGACCATTGGGAATGTGCCAATTACAAGA